>NC_069501.1:1271376392-1271391731 GCF_027579735.1 Bombina bombina
AGCCAATGTGTCTCCCCATTTAAATTTATGTGATAATTGTGCCATAGTGTCCAAACAAAGTAAGGACAGTAATGCCACAGATAATGATATTGCCCAAGATGATTCCTCAAATGAGGGGAGTAAACATGATACTACATCATCCCCTACTGTGTCTACACCAGTTATGCCCACACAGGAGGCCCCTAGTACATCTAGTGCGCCAATACTTATTACCATGCAACAATTAACGGCTGTAATGGATAACTCCATAGCAAATCTTTTATCCAAAATGCCTTCTTATCAGAGAAAGCGCGATTGCTCTGTTTTAAACACTGAAGAGCAAGAGGACGCTGATGATATCTGTTCTGTCATACCCTCACACCAATCTCAAGGGGCCATGAGGGAGGTTTTGTCTGATGGAGAAATTTCAGATTCAGGAAAAATTTCTCATCAAGCTGAACCTGATGTTGTGACATTTAAATTAGAACATCTCCGCGCACTGCTTAAGGAGGTGTTATCTACTCTGGATGATTGTGACAATTTGGTCATTCCAGAGAAATTATGTAAGATGGACAAGTTCCTAGAGGTTCCGGTGCCCCCCGACGCTTTTCCTATACCCAAGCGGGTGGCGGACATAGTAAATAAAGAGTGGGAAAGGCCCGGCATACCTTTTTCCCCCCCCCCCCCTATATTTAAGAAATTATTTCCTATAGTCGACCCCAGAAAGGACTTATGGCAGACAGTCCCCAAGGTCGAGGGGGCGGTTTCTACTCTAAACAAACGCACTACTATTCCTATCGAAGATAGTTGTGCTTTCAAAGATCCTATGGATAAGAAATTAGAGGGTTTGCTTAAAAAGATTTTTGTACAGCAAGGTTACCTTCTACAACCAATTTCATGCATTGTTCCTGTCACTACGGCAGCGTGTTTCTGGTTCGAGGAACTAGAAAAATCGCTCAGTAAAGAATCTTCGTATGAGGAGGTTATGGACAGAGTTCAAGCACTTAAATTGGCTAACTTTTGTTTTAGATGCCGCTTTGCAATTAGCTAGATTAGCGGCGAAAAATTCAGGGTTTGCTGTCGTGGCACGCAGAGCGATTTGGCTAAAGTCTTGGTCAGCGGATGTGTCTTCCAAGACAAAATTGCTTAACATTCCTTTCAAAGGTAAAACATTATTTGGACCTGATTTGAAAGAGATTATTTCAGACATCACTGGGGGAAAGGGCCACGCCCTCCCACAGGATAGGTCTTTTAAGGCTAAAAATAAGCCTAATTTTCGTCCCTTTCGCAGAAACGGACCAGTCTCTAATTCTGTATCCTCTAAGCAAGAGGGAAATACTTCACAACCCAAACCAGCCTGGAAACCAATGCAAGGCTGGAACAAGGGTAAGCAGACCAAGAAGCCTACCACTGCTACCAAAACAGCATGAAGGGATAGCCCCCGATCCGGGACCGGATCTAGTGGGGGGCAGACTTTCTGTCTTTGCTCAGGCTTGGGCAAGAGATGTTCAGGATCCTTGGGCGCTAGAAATAGTTTCTCAAGGTTATCTCCTGGAATTCAAGGAACTACCCCCAAGGGGAAGGTTCCACAGGTCTCAATTATCTTCAAACCAAATAAAGAGACAGGCATTCTTACATTGTGTAGAAGACCTGTTAAAGATGGGAGTGATACATCCAGTTCCAATAAGAGAACAAGGAATGGGATTTTATTCCAATCTGTTCATAGTTCCCAAAAAAGAGGGAACATTCAGACCAATTTTGGATCTAAAGATCCTAAACAAATTTCTCAGGGTACCATCGTTCAAAATGGAAACTATTCGAACGATCCTACCTACTATCCAGGAAAATCAATTTATGACTACCGTGGATTTAAAGGATGCGTACCTACATATTCCTATCCACAAGGAACATCATCAGTTCCTAAGGTTCACTTTTCTGGACAAGCATTACCAGTTTGTGGCACTTCCATTCGGATTTGCCACTGCTCCAAGGATTTTCACAAAGGTACTAGGGTCCCTTCTAGCGGTTCTAAGACCAAGGGGCATTGCAGTAGTACCTTACTTGGACGACATCCTGATTCAAGCGTCGTCCCTGTCAAAAGCAAAGGCTCATACGGACATCGTCCCAGCCTTTCTCAGATCTAACGGATGGAAGGTGAACAAAGAAAAAAGTTCTCTGTCCCCGTCAACAAGAGTTCCCTTCTTGGGAACAATAATAGATTCCTTAGAAATGAGGATTTTTCTGACAGAGGTCAGAAAATCAAAACTTCTAAGCTCTTGTCAAGTACTTCATTCTGTTCCTCGTCCTTCCATAGCGCAGTGCATGGAAGTAATAGGATTGATGGTTGCAACAATGGACATAGTTCCTTTTGCACGAATTCATCTAAGACCATTACAACTGTGCATGCTCAGACAGTGGAATGGGGATTATACAGACTTGTCTCCGACGATTCAAGTAGATCAAAAGACCAGAGATTCACTCCGTTGGTGGCTGACTCTGGACAATCTGTCACAGGGAATGAGCTTCTGCAGACCAGAGTGGGTCATTGTCACGACCGACGCCAGCCTAGTGGGCTGGGGCGCGGTCTGGGAATCCCTGAAAGCTCAGGGTCTATGGTCTCGGGAAGAGTCTCTTCTGCCGATAAACATTCTGGAACTGAGAGCGATATTCAATGCTCTCAGAGCTTGGCCTCAACTAGCAAAGGCCAAATTCATAAGGTTTCAGTCAGACAACATGACGACCGTTGCATATATCAATCATCAGGGGGGAACAAGGACTTCCCTGGCGATGAAAGAAGTGACCAAGATAATTCAATGGGCGGAGGATCACTCCTGCCACTTGTCTGCGATCCACATCCCAGGAGTGGAAAATTGGGAAGCGGATTTTCTGAGTCGTCAGACATTCCATCCGGGGGAGTGGGAACTCCATCCGGAAATCTTTGCCCAAATAACTCATTTATGGGGCATTCCAGACATGGATCTGATGGCGTCTCGTCAGAACTTCAAGGTTCCTTGCTACGGGTCCAGATCCAGGGATCCCAAGGCGACCCTAGTAGATGCACTAGTAGCACCTGGGACCTTCAACCTAGCTTATGTATTCCCACCGTTTCCTCTCATCCCCAGGCTGGTAGCCAGGATCAATCAGGAGAGGGCCTCGGTGATCTTGATAGCTCCTGCGTGGCCACGCAGGACTTGGTATGCAGACCTGGTGAATATGTCATTGGCTCCACCATGGAAGCTACCTTTGAGACAGGACCTTCTTGTTCAGGGTCCATTCGAACATCCGAATCTGGTTTCCCTCCAACTGACGGCTTGGAGATTGAACGCTTGATTTTATCAAAGCGTGGGTTTTCAGATTCTGTAATAGATACTCTGATTCAGGCTAGAAATATGGAAAAAATATATCTGTTGGTGTGAATCTAAAGGATTCCCATGGAACAAGATAAAAATTCCTAAGATTCTATCCTTTCTACAAGAAGGTTTGGAGAAAGGATTATCTGCAAGTTCTCTGAAGGGACAGATCTCTGCTTTATCTGTTTTACTTCACAAAAGACTGGCAGCTGTGCCAGATGTTCAAGCATTTGTTCAGGCTCTGGTTAGGATCAAGCCTGTTTACAGACCTTTGACTCCTCCCTGGAGTCTAAATCTAGTTCTTTCAGTTCTTCAAGGGGTTCCGTTTGAACCCTTACATTCCGTAGATATTAAGTTATTATCTTGGAAAGTTTTGTTTTTGGTTGCAATTTCTTCTGCTAGAAGAGTTTCAGAGTTATCTGCTCTGCAGTGTTCTCCGCCCTATCTGGTGTTCCATGCAGATAAGGTGGTTTTGCGTACTAAGCCTGGTTTTCTTCCAAAAGTTGTTTCCAACAAAAATATTAACCAGGAGATAGTTGTACCTTCTTTGTGTCCGAATCCAGTTTCAAAGAAGGAACGTTTGTTACACAATTTGGACGTAGTCTGTGCTCTAAAATTCTATTTAGAGGCTACTAAAGATTTCAGACAAACATCTTCCTTGTTTGTTGTTTATTCTGGTAAAAGGAGAGGTCAAAAAGCGACTTCTACCTCTCTTTCCTTTTGGCTTAAAAGCATTATCCGATTGGCTTATGAGACTGCCGGACGGCAGCCTCCTGAAAGAATCACAGCTCACTCCACTAGGGCTGTGGCTTCCACATGGGCCTTCAAGAACGAGGCTTCTGTTGACCAGATATGTAAGGCAGCGACTTGGTCTTCACTGCACACTTTTGCCAAATTTTACAAATTTGATACTTTTGCTTCTTCGGAGGCTATTTTTGGGAGAAAGGTTTTGCAAGCTGTGGTGCCTTCCGTTTAGGTAACCTGATTTGCTCCCTCCCTTCATCCGTGTCCTAAAGCTTTGGTATTGGTTCCCACAAGTAAGGATGACGCCGTGGACCGGACACACCAATGTTGGAGAAAACAGAATTTATGCTTACCTGATAAATTACTTTCTCCAACGGTGTGTCCGGTCCACGGCCCGCCCTGGTTTTTTTAATCAGGTCTGATGAATTATTTTCTCTAACTACAGTCACCACGGTATCATATGGTTTCTCCTATATATATTTCCTCCTGTCCGTCGGTCGAATGACTGGGGTGGGCGGAGCCTAGGAGGGATCATGTGACCAGCTTTGCTGGGACTCTTTGCCATTTCCTGTTAGGGAAGAGAATATCCCACAAGTAAGGATGACGCCGTGGACCGGACACACCGTTGGAGAAAGTAATTTATCAGGTAAGCATAAATTCTGTTTTTATTCAGGAGCAGAACATTCAGTACATTATTTTATTCAGGAGCAGAACACCCAGTACATTATTTTATTCAGGAGTAGAACATTCAGTACATTATTTTATTCAGGAGCAGAACATTCAGTACATTATTTTATTCAGGAGCAGAACATTCAGTACATTATTTTATTCAGGAGCAGAACATTCAGTACATTATTTTATTCAGGAGCAGAACACCCAGTACATTATTTTATTCAGGAGTAGAACATTCAGTACATTATTTTATTCAGGAGCAGAACATTCAGTACATTATTTTATTCAGGAGCAGAACACCCAGTACATTATTTTATTCAGGAGCAGAACGTTCAGTACATTATTTTATTCAGGAGCAGAACACCCAGTACATTATTTTATTCAGGAGCAGAACATTCAGTACATTATTTTATTCAGGAGCAGAACATTCAGTACATTATTTTATTCAGGAGCAGAACACCCAGTACATTATTTTATTCAGGAGCAGAACACCCAGTACATTATTTTATTCAGGAGCAGAACATTCAGTACATTATTTTATTCAGGAGCAGAACACTCAGTACATTATTTTATTCAGGAGCAGAACACTCAGTACATTATTTTATTCAGGAGCAGAACACTCAGTACATTATTTTATTCAGGAGCAGAACATTCAGTACTTTATTTTATTCAGGAGCAGAACATTCAGTACATTATTTTATTCAGGAGCAGAACACCCAGTACATTATTTTATTCAGGAGCAGAACATTCAGTACATTATTTTATTCAGGAGCAGAACATTCAGTACATTATTTTATTCAAGAGCAGAACATTCAGTACATTATTTTATTCAGGAGCAGAACACCCAGTACATTATTTTATTCAGGAGCAGAACACCCAGTACATTATTTTATTCAGGAGCAGAACACCCAGTACATTATTTTATTCAGGAGCAGAACACTCAGTACATTATTTTATTCAGGAGCAGAACACTCAGTACATTATTTTATTCAGGAGCAGAACACTCAGTACATTATTTTATTCAGGAGCAGAACACTCAGTACATTATTTTATTCAGGAGCAGAACATTCAGTACATTATTTTATTCAGGAGCAGAACACCCAGTACATTATTTTATTCAGGAGCAGAACATTCAGTACATTATTTTATTCAGGAGCAGAACATTCAGTACATTATTTTATTCAGGAGCAGAACACCCAGTACATTATTTTATTCAGGAGCAGAACACCCAGTACATTATTTTATTCAGGAGTAGAACACTCAGTACATTATTTTATTCAGGAGCAGAACATTCAGTACATTATTTTATTCAGGAGCAGAACACCCAGTACATTATTTTATTCAGGAGCAGAACATGCAGTACATTATTTTATTCAGGAGCAGAACATGCAGTACATTATTTTATTCAGGAGCAGAACACCCAGTACATTATTTTATTCAGGAGCAGAACACTCAGTACATTATTTTATTCAGGAGCAGAACAGTCGGTACATTATTTTATTCAGGAGCAGAACAGTCGGTACATTATTTTATTCAGGAGCAGAACATTCGGTACATTATTTTATTCAGGAGCAGAACATTCAGTACATTATTTTATTCAGGAGCAGAACACTCAGTACATTATTTTACAACAAAAAAAAAACAACTTCATTATATTTAGAGAAACAAAATCTCCTTAAAGGGAAATGAAAGATAAAAATGTTTGCAGTTTTACTGATATTATGACATTTTCTTGTAGAGCTGCTAGGAGCACTATATGGCAGGATATGATGATGCTGCTATCTAGTGCGCTTGCCTGCTAGGAGCACTATATGGCAGGAGATGATGCTGCTGCTTTCTAGTGCGCTTGCCTGCTAGGAGCACTATATGGCAGGAGATGATGATGCTGCTATCTAGTGCGCTTGCCTGCTAGGAGCACTATATGGCAGGAGATGATGATGCTGCTATCTAGTGCGCTTGCCTGCTAGGAGCACTATATGGCAGGAGATGATGCTGCTGCTATCTAGTGCGCTTGCATATGGATAAACTACTGACATATAGTGCTCCTGAGCTTACACCCCCTGCTTTTCAACAAAAGATAGCAAGAGAACAAACACAATGTGATAACAGAAGTAAATTATCTATGTGTAAAACAAAATAGTTTCATGCCCTGTTAACCCTCCCCTTATAAAGGGTCTGTAATGTGAATCTGAGCCTTTATTTATTCAGAGCAGGAATCTGGGACGTTGTTTATTAAAGAGTAAATCTAGGTAGGCTGAGAGTAGCTCAGGAGTGTGCACGTGTCTTTAGCTTTCTGTGGCAGCAGTGTTTTAACTATTGCTATAAACAATGTTGCAAATGTTGCTGCCAGATAGCTTAAGCATGTGCACGCTCCTGAGCTCACCTTGGATTACTCCTTAAAGGGACATGAAACCCTACATTTTTCTTTAATGATTTAGAAGTTAAACAACTTTCACATTTACTTGTATTATCGAATTGGTTTTGTTCTTTTGGTATCATTTGTTTAAAAACATACCTAGGTAGGTTCAGGAGCTATCCTGTGATTGTTGGTTGCACATAAATGCTTCTCGTCATTGGTTTACTGATGTGTTCAGCAAGCTCCCAGGAGTGCATTGCTTCTCCTTCAATAAAGGATATAAAAAGAATTAAGTATTATGTATAATAGCAGTAAATTGAAAGTTGTTTAAAATTCTATCGGCTAGATTTAGAGTTCTGCGTCCAAAGGGGTGCGTTAGCAACGCATGCTTTTTTCCCCCCGCACCTTTTAAACAACTCTGGTATTTAGAGTTCACAGAATGGTTGCGTTAGGCTCCAAAAAAGGGAGCGTAGAGCATATTTACCGCCACTGCAACTCTCGATACCAGCGTTGCTTACGGATGCGGCCAGCTTAAAAAACGTGCTTGTGCACGATTCCCCCATAGAAAACAATGGGGCAGTTTGAGCTGAAAAAAAAACCTAACACCTGCAAAAAACCATTGTTTCCTATGGGGAAACACTTCCTATGTCTGCACCTAACACCCTAACATGTACCCCGAGTCTAAACACCCCTAACCTTACTCTTATTAACCCCTAATCTGCCGCCCCCGCTATCGCTGACCCCTGCATATTATTATTAACCCCTAATCTGCCGCTCCGTACACCGCCGCAACCTACATTATACCTATGTACCCCTAATCTGCTGCCCCTAACACCGCCGACCCCTATATTATATTTGTTAACCCCTAATCTGCCACCGCCGCTATCGCTGACCCCTGCATATTATTATTAACCCCTAATCTGCCGCTCCGTACACCGCCGCAACCTACGTTATCCCTATGTACCCCTAATCTGCTGCCCCTAACACCGCCGACCCCTATATTATATTTATTAACCCCTAATCTGCCGCCCCCAACGTCGCCGCTACCTTACCTACACTTATTAACCCCTAATCTGTCGACCGGATCTCGCCGCTACTATAATAAATGTATTAACCCCTAAATAAATTAACTCTTAGGGCAGATTAGGGGTTAATACTATTTATTATAGGGTTATTGAGGCGGGAGTGAGGCGGATTAGGAGTTAATACATTTATTATAGTAGCGGTGAAGTCCGGTCGGCAGATTAGGGGTTAATAAGTGTAGGTAGGTGGAGGCAACGTTGGGGGCGGCAGATTAGGGGTTAAAAAATATTATGTAGGTGTCGGCGGTATTAGGGGCAGCAGATTAGGGGTACATAGGGATAATGTAGGTTGCGGCGGTGTGCGGTTGGCAGATTAGGGGTTAAATTTTTTTAATAGAGTGGCGGCGATGTGGGGGGACCTCGGTTTAGGGGTACATAGGTAGTTTATGGGTGTTAGTGTACTTTAGAGCACAGTAGTTAAGAGCTTTATGAACAGGCGTTAGCCCAGAAAGCTCTTAACTACTGACTTTTTTTCTGCGGCTGCAGTTTTGTCGTTAGATTTCTAACGCTCACTTCAGCCACGACTCTAAATACCAGCGTTAGAAAGATCCCATTGAAAAGATAGGATACGCAATTGACGTAAGGGGATCTGCGGTATGGAAAAGTCGCGGCTGCAAAGTGAGCGTTAGACCCTTTCCTGACTGACTCTAAATACCAGCGGTAGCCCAAAACCAGCGTTAGGAGCCTCTAACGCTGGTTTTGACGGCTACCGCCAAACTCTAAATCTAGCCGTATGATTTGTTGTCTGAATCATAAAAGAAATATTTTGGGTTTCATGTCCTTTTAACAAAGGTTACCAAGAGAACAAAATAAAACTGATTATAGAGGTAGATTGGAATGTTGCTGGATGCTTTATCTGGTTTTGTTTCTTTAGACACAGACTGTGCCCCTTAGTACTGTGTGCCCTTATACTCTGCCCCTTTAGTACTGTGTGCCCTTATACTGTGCCCCTTAGTACTGTGTGCCCTTATACTGTGTCCTATAGTACTGTGTGCCCTTATACTGTGTCCCTTAGTACTGTGTGCCCTTATACTGTGCCCCTTAGTACTGTGTGCCCTTATACTGTGCCCCTTAGGACTGTGTGCCCTTATACTGTGCCCCTTAGTACTGTGTGCCCTTATACTGTGCCCCTTAGTACTGTGTGCCCTTATACTGTGCCCCTTAGTACTGTGCCCCTTAGTACTGTGCCCCTTAGTACTGTGCCCCTTAGTACTGTGTGCCCTTATACTGTGCCCCTTATACTGTGTCCTATAGTACTGTGTGCCCTTATACTGTGCCCCTTAGTACTGTGTGCCCTTATACTGTGCCCCTTAGTACTGTGTGTCCTTATATTGTTCCCCTTAGTACTGTGTGCCCTTATACTGTGTCCTATAGTACTGTGTGCCCTTATACTGCGCCCCTTAGTACTGTTTGCCCTTATGCTGCGCCCCTTAGTACTGTGTGCCCTTATACTGTGTCCTATAGTACTGTGTGCCCTTATACTGTGCCCCTTAGTACTGTGTGCCCTTATACTGTGCCCCTTAGTACTGTGTGCCCTTATACTGTGCCCCTTAGTACTGTGTGCCCTTATACTGTGCCCCTTATACTGTGTCCTATAGTACTGTGTGCCCTTATACTGCGCCCCTTAGTACTGTGTGCCCCTTATACTGTGCCCCTTATACTGCGCCCCTTAGTACTGTGTGCCCTTATACTGCGCCCCTTAGTACTGTGTGCCCTTATACTGTGCCCTACAGTACTGTGTGCCCTTATACTGTGCCCTATAGTACTGTGTGCCCTTATACTGCGCCCCTTAGTACTGTGTGCCCCTTATACTGTGCCCCTTATACTGCGCCCCTTAGTACTGTGTGCCCTTATACTGCGCCCCTTAGTACTGTGCCCCTTATACAGTGTCCTATAGTACTGTGTGCCCTTATACTGCGCCCCTTAGTACTGTGTGCCCCTTATACTGTGCCCCTTATACTGCGCCCCTTAGTACTGTGTGCCCTTATACTGCGCCCCTTAGTACTGTGTGCCCTTATACTGTGCCCTATAGTACTGTGTGCCCTTATACTGTGCCCTATAGTACTGTGTGCCCCTTAGTACTGTGTGCCCTTATACTGCGCCCCTTAGTACTGTGTGCCCTTATACTGCGCCCCTTAGTACTGTGTGCCTTTATACTGCGCCCCTTAGTACAGTGTGCCCTTATACTGCGCCCCTTCTCCCTGGTTTTGTTACTTTAGACTGCGCCCAATAGTATTGTACACTGCTCTGCACCTATATTGTTTTACCCCTCTCACTGCGTATCATACCATGACCTTTGTGTGTCTGCAGATATCCATAAGATTGGTTTTATTTTCTTCATGATCTTCTCGCTAACTCACATGCTACTGACCTGCATCATCTGGAGCATGACGAAAAAATACTCAGTAAGTTCTGAGGTAAGGCTGCTGTATCGCAAGTATGGGGTATTTACTTTGATCTTACTGACCCACATCGTGACCATGGTATATGCAGACACCACTACTGCAACTGGACCCCACAAGACCATGAATTATGCCAAAATATTGTTCTCTTAGAGAGATTTTTTTTTAGAGATATATATATATATATCCAGATCCCAGCAGGGGGCAGCATGAGCTAATGTATATGTCTAATGAGGGGACACATACAGATCCCAGCAGGGGGCAGCGTGAGCTAATGTATATGTGTAATGAGGGGACACATACAGATCCCAGCAGGGGGCAGCATGAGCTAATTTATATGTGTAATGAGGGGGGGCATACAGAGCCCAGCAGGGGGCAGCATGAGCTAATGTATATGTGTAATGAGGGGGGGCATACAGAGCCCAGCAGGGGGCAGTGTGAGCTAATGTATATGTGTAATGAGGGGACACATACAGAGCCCAGCAGGGGGCAGTGTGAGCTAATGTATATGTGTAATGAGGGGACACATACAGATCCCAGCAGAGGGCAGCATGAGCTAATGTATATGTGTAATGAGGGGACACATACAGATCCCAGCAGAGGGCAGCATGAGCTAATGTATATGTGTAATGAGGGGACACATACAGATCCCAGCAGAGGGCAGCATGAGCTAATGTATATGTGTAATGAGGGGACACATACAGATCCCAGCAGAGGGCAGCATGAGCTAATGTATATGTGTAATGAGGGGACACATACAGATCCCAGCAGAGGGCAGCATGAGCTAATGTATATGTGTAATGAGGGGGGGCATACAGAGCCCAGCAGGGGGCAGCGTGAGCTAATGTATATGTGTAATGAGGGGACACATACAGATCCCAGCAGGGGGCAGCGTGAGCTAATGTATATGTGTAATGAGGGGACACATACAGATCCCAGCAGGGGGCAGCGTGAGCTAATGTATATGTGTAATGAGGGGACACATACAGATCCCAGCAGGGGGCAGCGTGAGCTAATGTATATGTGTAATGAGGGGACACATACAGATCCCAGCAGGGGGCAGCGTGAGCTAATGTATATGTGTAATGAGGGGACACATACAGATCCCAGCAGGGGGCAGCATGAGCTAATGTATATGTGTAATGAGGGGGCACATACAGATCCCAGCAGGGGGCAGCATGAGCTAATGTGTATGTGTAATGAGGGGACACATACAGATCCCAGCAGGGGGCAGCGTGAGCTAATGTATATGTGTAATGAGGGGGCACACAGAGAGCCCAGCAGGGGGCAGCATGAGCTAACGCTGTATATGTGTAATGAGGGGGCACACAGAGAGCCCAGCAGAGGGCAGCATGAGCTAATGCTGTATATGTGTAATGAGGGGGCACATACAGATCCCAGCAGGGGGCAGCATGAGCTAATGCTGTATATGTGTAATGAGGGGGAGGCATACAGAGCCCAGCGGGGGCAGCATGAGCTAATGTATATGTGTAATGAGGGGACACATACAGAGTCCAGCAGGGGGCAGCATGAGCTAATGTATATGTGTAATCAGGGGGGACATACAGAGCCCAGCAGGGGGCAGCATGAGCTAATGCTGTATATGTGTAATGAGGGGGCACATACAGATCCCAGCAGGGGGCAGCATGAGCTAATGCTGTATATGTGTAATGAGGGGGGGGGGGCATACAGAGCCCAGCAGGGGGCAGCGTGAGCTAATGCTGTATATGTGTAATGAGGGGGCACAAACAGAACCCAGCAGGGGGCAGCATGAGCTAATGCTGTATATGTGTAATGAGAGGACACATACAGATCCCAGCAGGGGGCAGCATGAGCTAATGCTGTATATGTGTAATGAGAGGGCACATACAGAGCCCAGCAGGGGGCGGTGTCAGCTAATGGTATATAGGTGTAATGAGGGGGCACAACAGGGGGCAGTGTCCGCTAATAGTATATAGGTGTAATGAGGGGGCACAGCAAGGGGCAGTGTCAGCTAATAGTATATAAGTGTAATGAGGGGGCACATACAGAGCCCAGCAGGGGGCAGTTTGACCTAATAGTATATAGGTGTAATGAGGGGGCACATAAAGAGCCCAGCAGGGGGCAGTGTTAGCTAATAGTATATAGGTGTAATGAGGGGGCCCATACAGAGCACAGCAGGGGGCAGTGTGAGCTAATAGTATATAGGTATAATGAGGGGGCACATACGGAGCCCAGCAGGGGGCAGTGTTGGTTAATGGTATATAGGTGTAATGAGGGGGCCACATAGATAGCCCAGGAGGGGGCAGTTTCAGCATATAGGTGTAATGAGGGGGCACAGCAGGGGCAGTGTCAGCTAATGGTATATAGGTGTAATAAGGGGGCACAGCAGGGGGCAGTGTCAGCTTATAGTATATAGGTGTAATGAGGGGGCACAGCAGGGGGCAGTTTCAGCTAATAGTGTATAGGTGTAATGAGGGGGCACATACAGAGCCCAGCAGGGGGCAGTATGAGCTAATGGTATATAGTTGTAATGAGGGGGCCCATACAGAGCACAGCAGGGGGCAGTGTCAGCTAATAGTATATAGGTGTAATGAGGGGGCACATACAGAACCCAGTAGGGGGCAGTGTCAGCTAATAGTATATAGGTGTAATGAGGGGGCACATACAGAACCCAGTAGGGGGCAGTGTGAGCTAATAGTATATAGGTCTGAGGGGGCACAGCAGGGGGCAGTGTGAGCTAATAGTATATAGGTGTAATGAGGGGGCACATACAGAGCCCATCAGGGGGGCACTGTCGGCTAACGGTATATAGGTGTAATGAGGGGGCACATACAGAGCCCAGCAGGGGGGCAGTGTCAGCTAACGGTATATAGGTGTAATGAGGGGGCACATACAGAGCACAGCAGGGGGCAGTGTGAGCTAATAGTATATAGTTGTAATGTGGGGGCCCATACAGAGCACAGCAGGGGGCAGTGTGAGTTAATAGTATATAGGTGTAATGAGGAGCACATACAGAGCCCAGCAGGGGGCAGTGTCAGCTAATGGTATAAAGGTGTAATGAGGGGGCACATGCAGAGCCCAGCAGGAGGTAGTGTCAGCTAATAGTATATAGGTGTAATGAGCGGGCACATACAGAGCCCAGCAGGGGGCAGTGTCAGCTAATAGTATATAGGTGTAATGAGCGGGCACATGCAGAGCCCAGCAGGAGGTAGTGTCAGCTAATAGTATATAGGTGTAATGAGCGGGCACATACAGAGCCCAGCAGGAGGTAGTGTCAGCTAATAGTATATAGGTGTAATGAGCGGGCACATACAGAGCCCAACAGGGGGCATTCTCAGCTAATTGTATATTGGTGTAATGAGGAGGCACATGTAGAGCCCAGCAGGGGGCAGTGTCGGCTAATAGTATATAGGTGTAATAAGGGGGCACATGCAGAGCCCAGCAGGGGGCAGTGTCAGCTAATAGTATATATAGGTGTAATGAGGGGGCACATGCAGAGCCCAGCAGGAGGCAGTGCCAGCTAATAGTATATAGGTGTAATGAGGGGGCACATACAGAGCCCATCAGGGGGCAGTGTCAGCTAATAGTATATAGTTGTAATATGGGGGCACATACAGAGCCCATCAGGGGCAGTGTCAGCTAATAGTATATAGGTGTAATGAGGGGGCACATACAGAGCCCAGCAGGGGGCAGTGTCGGCTAATAGTATATAGTTGTAATGAGGGGGCAGTGTCAGCTAATGATATATAGGTGTAATGAGGGGGCACATGCAGAGCCCAGCAGGAGGCAGTGTCTGCTAATGGTATATAGGTGTAATGAGGGGGCACATGCAGAGCCCAGCAGGTGGCAGTGTCAGGTAATAGTATATAGGTGTAATGAGGGGGCAGTGTCAGCTAATGATATATAGGTGTAATGAGGTTGCACATACAGAGCCCAGCAGGGGGCAGTGTCGGCTAATAGTATATAGTTGTAATATGGGGGCACATACAGAGCCCAGCAGGAGGCAGTGTCAGCTAATAGTATATAGGTGTAATGAGGGGGCACATGCAGAGCCCAGCAGGGGGCAGTGTCAGCTAATAGTGTATATAGGTGTAATGAGGGGGCACATGCAGAGCCCAGCAGGGGGAAGTGTCAGCTAATAGTGTATATAGGTGTAATGAGGGGGCACATGCAGAGCCCAGCAGGGGGCAGTGTCAGCTAATAGTGTATATAGTTGTAATGAGGGGGCACATGCAGAGCCCAGCAGGGGGCAGTGTCAGCTAATAGTATATAGGTGTAATGAGGGGGCACATGCAGAGCCCAGCAGGGGGCAGTGTCAGCTAATAGTATATAGGTGTAATGAGGGGGCACATGCAGAGCCCAGCAGGGGGCAGTGTCAGCTAATAGTATATAGTTGTAATATGGGGGCACATGCAGAGCCCAGCAGGGGGCAGTGTCAGCTAATAGTATATAGGTGTAATGAGGGGGCACATGCAGAGCCCAGCAGGGGGCAGTGTATACCAACGCAATGTAGGGAAGGGCTGTATACAGAGTAATATAAATGTTCTGTGCATTGCTCACTAGGGGGCAGTGTTCAGTTACAGCGCTAGACTCATAGGGCTACAGTCTTCCCCATCTCTGCTATTGTATTTTTTGGGCCCATTCTCCTCCCTGGTGCACAGCATTTCCACTCACTGTGCTGCTCTAGTTATTTATAAGGGAAGTGTGTAGTGTGCACAGGGCTGTCACACCATGTGCTGTGTATACTGTGTAAGCTCCTCTGTGTCTGTGTG
>NC_069501.1:1271449137-1271534137 GCF_027579735.1 Bombina bombina
CCAGTACTAAGTACAGTACAGAGCGGTGTCAGTGTGTGTGTAATTAGCAGTACTAAGTACAGTACAGAGCGGTGTCAGTGTGTGTGTAATTAGCAGTACTAAGTACAGTACAGAGCGGTGTCAGTGTGTGTGTAATTAGCAGTACTAAGTACAGTACAGAGCGGTGTCAGTGTGTGTGTAATTAGCAGTACTAAGTACAGTACAGAGCGGTGTCAGTGTGTGTGTAATTAGCAGTACTAAGTACAGTACAGAGCGGTGTCAGTGTGGTGTAATTAGCAGTACTAAGTACAGTACAGAGCGGTGTCACTGTGTGTAATTAGCAGTACTAAGTACAGTACAGAGCGGTGTCAGTGTGTGTGTAATTAGCAGTACTAAGTACAGTACAGAGCGGTGTCAGTGTGTGTAATTAGCAGTACTAAGTACAGTACAGAGCGGTGTCACTGTGTGTAATTAGCAGTACTAAGTACAGTACAGAGCGGTGTCACTGTGTGTAATTAGCAGTACTAAGTACAGTACAGAGCGGTGTCAGCTGTGTGTAATTAGCAGTACTAAGTACAGTACAGAGCGGTGTCAGTGTGTGTGTAATTAGCAGTACTAAGTACAGTACAGAGCGGTGTCAGTGTGTGTGTAATTAGCAGTACTAAGTACAGTACAGAGCGGTGTCAGTGTGTGTGTAATTAGCAGTACTAAGTACAGTACAGAGCGGTGTCAGTGTGTGTGTAATTAGCAGTACTAAGTACAGTACAGAGCGGTGTCAGTGTGTGTAATTAGCAGTACTAAGTACAGTACAGAGCGGTGTCAGTGTGTGTGTAATTAGCAGTACTAAGTACAGTACAGAGCGGTGTCAGTGTGTGTGTAATTAGTACTAAGTACAGTACAGAGCGGTGTCAGTGTGTGTGTAATTAGCAGTACTAAGTACAGTACAGAGCGGTGTCACTGTGTGTAATTAGCAGTACTAAGTACAGTACAGAGCGGTGTCAGTGTGTGTGTAATTAGCAGTACTAAGTACAGTACAGAGCGGTGTCAGTGTGTGTGTAATTAGCAGTACTAAGTACAGTACAGAGCGGTGTCAGTGTGTGTGTAATTAGTACTAAGTACAGTACAGAGCGGTGTCAGTGTGTGTAATTAGCAGTACTAAGTACAGTACAGAGCGGTGTCAGTGTGTGTGTAATTAGCAGTACTCAACTTTGAGGGGTAAAATCTCTATAACCTTTAGATTTTTACACCTGTCGCTAAGATAATGTAACATTATTTTTGCATTTACTGTCCTGTTTCTTTGGTGCCTTGACATATTAATTGTCAGATCAGCCTGCAGTGCTCACTGGGAGAAAGGGTTAATTGCAGTAGAGATTGTGAGAGCGGTGTTGATAAATAACGGATTCTGTGTCACAAGAAGCCACAGCTGAGAAGTGTACAAAGCCTGAGGCGAGGTGGGGGGCGCAGTCCCATGATGCAACTTACACTGAACATGTTACACTTATATAATCTGACTCGCTATGAACTGCCCTGCCTATGTACTGATGGATTTAATTAACTCTTTGGCTGCTTACTGGTGGATGCAGGGCATTGTGAAGCAATCTGTCTTCTCACAGCCAAAGGGAAAAAGGTGCATACGTCTCATTCGTATGAAAGTTTTCTAATAACTGTACTACACACACGCACACACACGAACAAATGGACGTACTGACCTACATGTGCACGCACACACACAAGCAAAGACATACTGACCTGCACAGACATATAAATCTTTACACACACACACATACTGACCTACACCCATGGACAGGCATATATACTGACTGACACACAGATATATGCACGCAGACATGGTGACCTAGGTGCATACATGCTGACCTGCCCGCCCACTGCCCGGGCCTCTCTGGCTCACTGATCGTGCTCCCATACCATATGATCCAGATTGCTGCTTTTTACAGAGAGTGACACAGGTAGGCAGCCCTGCGGGGGAGGGAGGGGCGGGGTTCCCTACACTATGGAAAAACATTGGCTAGAGGGGACCCTACACTACTGAAAACGATGATTTTGGAGGTTGGAGAAATAAATATAAAATAAAAATGTAAACAAAAAGCAGTGATTTGTTACTGGCAGACTGGTTGGCAGTAATAAATATTGAAGCAGTGAGAGGGGGAAAGGGCTAGAGAGCTATTTTTTGGGGGGATCAAGAGGTAGGAGGGTGAGGAGAATAAAACAAAAAATAAAACAAACTAATAATTTTAAAATAAATCAATAAAAGCAGTGATCTGCATACTGCAGACTGTGTACCAATACTTAAGGTTTGTGGTGACCATATTGGGGGAGGGAAGAGAGGTGGGAGGTGTCAGGTGACAGGGTAATCCCTACTCTAGAGCAAATAGTAACCATATAAGCTAACTGATTAACCCCTTTACTGTCCAATTTCCACTGCCAAAGTGTGGTGACTGCTGCAATTAGTGGCCTTCTAATATTCAAAATTTAGTGGCAAAGCCATGCGTCTGCTATTTCTGAACTAAGGGGAACCTAGAGAAGCTTTTACAACCATTTGTCTTATGACTGCAGTAGTTGTGTGTGTGAATCATTGCAGTGAGAAACCCAAAAATTGTGAAATTGTTGCATCATATTGTGGATCTAATTTATATGCAAATGTACCTAGACGAATATCTTGGGTTGTCTTCAGTTTTCATAGGTAAATAAAACAGAGGCTCTAGTTCTGTTTAAACGGAGTGATAGCAAATATGCTAAAACTTCTCTGCTACTTTGGGCAATTTTTTCTCTGAAAGTTCCGGTAGTGAAGGGGTTAATTTGCTGTTTGTGTCTTCACTAGGAGAGGAGATCGTACAGCTACAAGAAGTTCCTGTTCATCTTTAACCTGTCGATGTTCCTGTTGTCTCTCGTATTTTATATCCGGCATAATGAGCACTGCGAGCCAGGAGGTATGTGGGGCTCAGGGGGGTTTGCGATGCCGTTATACTGAACATGGTAACCATAAGAGCTTTCACATAAGACATAGTAGCTGACTCTTATTGTAACTTATTAGAGAGGGCTACAACACGTCTTGTATAAAGCATTCTAGCCCTCTGCGGCAAGCAAGGGGTTAAACATGTATTGTACAAAGCATTCTAGCCCTCTGCGGCAAGCAAGGGGTTAAACATGTATTGTACAAAGCATTCTAGCCCTCTGCGGCAAGCAAGGGGTTAAACATGTATTGTACAAAGCATTCTAGCCCTCTGTGGCAAGCAAGGGGTTAAACATGTATTGTACAAAGCATTCTAGCCCTCTGTGGCAAGCAAGGGGTTAAACATGTATTGTACAATGCATTCTAGCCCTCTGCGGCAAGCAAGGGGTTAAACATGTATTGTACAAAGCATTCTAGCCCTCTGCGGCAAGCAAGGGGTTAAACATGTATTGTACAAAGCATTCTAGCCCTCTGCGGCAAGCAAGGGGTTAAACATGTATTGTACAAAGCATTCTAGCCCTCTGCGGCAAGCAAGGGGTTAAACATGTATTGTACAAAGCATTCTAGCCCTCTGCGGCAAGCAAGGGGTTAAACATGTATTGTACAAAGCATTCTAGCCCTCTGTGGCAAGCAAGGGGTTAAACATGTATTGTACAAAGCATTCTAGCCCTCTGCGGCAAGCAAGGGGTTAAACATGTATTGTACAATGCATTCTAGCCCTCTGCGGCAAGCAAGGGGTTAAACATGTATTGTACAAAGCATTCTAGCCCTCTGCGGCAAGCAAGGGGTTAAACATGTATTGTACAAAGCATTCTAGCCCTCTGCGGCAAGCAAGGGGTTAAACATGTATTGTACAACGCATTCTAGCCCTCTGCGGCAAGCAAGGGGTTAAACATGTATTGTACAAAGCATTCTAGCCCTCTGCGGCAAGCAAGGGGTTAAACATGAATTGTACAACGCATTCTAGCCCTCTGCGGCAAGCAAGGGGTTAAACATGTATTGTACAAAGCATTCTAGCCCTCTATGGCAAGCAAGGGGTTAAACATGTATTGTACAAAGCATTCTAGCCCTCTGCGGCAAGCAAGGGGTTAAACATGTATTGTACAACGCATTCTAGCCCTCTGCGGCAAGCAAGGGGTTAAACATGTATTGTACAACGCATTCTAGCCCTCTGCGGCAATCAAGGGGTTAAACATGTATTGTACAAAGCATTCTAGCCCTCTGCGGCAAGCAAGGGGTTAAACGTGTTGTACAAAGCATTCTAGCCCTCTGCGGCAAGCAAGGGGTTAAACATGTATTGTACAAAGCATTCTAGCCCTCTGCGGCAAGCAAGGGGTTAAACATGTATTGTACATCACATTCTAGCCCTCTGCGGCAAGCAAGGGGTTAAACATGTATTGTACAAAGCATTCTAGCCCTCTGCGGCAAGCAAGGGGTTAAACATGTATTGTACAAAGCATTCTAGCCCTCTGCGGCAAGCAAGGGGTTAAACGTGTTGTACAAAGCATTCTAGCCCTCTGCGGCAAGCAAGGGGTTAAACATGTATTGTACAACGCATTCTAGCCCTCTGCGGCAAGCAAGGGGTTAAACAGGTATTGTACAAAGCATTCTAGCCCTCTGCGGCAAGCAAGGGGTTAAACAGGTATTGTACAAAGCATTCTAGCCCTCTGCGGCAAGCAAGGGGTTAAACATGTATTGTACAAAGCATTCTAGCCCTCTGTGGCAAGCAAGGGGTTAAACATGTATTGTACAAAGCATTCTAGCCCTCTGCGGCAAGCAAGGGGTTAAACATGTATTGTACAAAGCATTCTAGCCCTCTGTGGCAAGCAAGGGGTTAAACAGGTATTCTCTGAGCTGCTGTGTAATAATAATTATTACAGTTTTGTATTTGGGAACTAAAGAGTTATTTAGGTGCAGTGTTCATGAGATGCTGGGTCAGTGGCCATAGTTACCTAACAATTATCAATGCAGGGGACATGCACTGTAATATTGTTACCTTGATGCACTTAACAAATGATTTATAGAAAGGTAACAATAATAATGTTAGGGCGCTTGAGCAGTTTACATTACATTTCTTCATCATACAGATAGAACCTCTCCGATTTACTTATTTTATCAAATGTGCTTCATTCTCTTGGTATCCATTGTAAAAGGAGCAGAAAAGCACTACTGGGAGCTAGCTGAACGAATCTGGGGAGCCAATGACAAGAGGCACATATGTGCAGCCACCGATCAGCAGCTATATCCCAGTAGTGCACTGTCTAAAACTGCTGCTCCATCTGAATCATGAAAGTTTAATTTACTGTCCCTTTTAATGAAGCAAAAGAAGTAAATATATTTCTTTCATATAATTAGCAAGAGTCCATGAGCTAGTGACGTATGGGATATACATTCCTACCAGGAGGGGCAAAGTTTCCCAAACCTCAAAATGCCTATAAATACACCCCTCACCACACCCACAATTCAGTTTTACAAACTTTGCCTCCTATGGAGGTGGTGAAGTAAGTTTGTGCTAGATTCTACGTTGATATGCGCTCCGCAGCAAGTTGGAGCCCGGTTTTCCTCTCAGCGTGCAGTGAATGTCAGAGGGATGTGAGGAGAGTATTGCCTATTTGAATTCAATGATCTCCTTCTACGGGGTCTATTTCATAGGTTCTCTGTTATCGGTCGTAGAGATTCATCTCTTACCTCCCTTTTCAGATCGACGATATACTCTTATATTTACCATTACCTCTGCTGATTCTCGTTTCAGTACTGGTTTGGCTTTCTACAACATGTAGATGAGTGTCCTGGGGTAAATCTTATTTTCTGTGACACTCTAAGCTATGGTTGGGCACTTTGTTTATAAAGTTCTAAATATATGTATTCAAACATTTATTTGCCATGACTCAGAATGTTCAACATTCCTTATTTTTCAGACAATCAGTTTCATATTTGGGATAATGCATTTGAATCAATCATTTTTTCTTACCTTAAAAATTTGACTTTTTTTCCCTGTGGGCTGTTAGGCTCGCGGGGGCTGAAAATGCTTCATTTTATTGCGTCATTCTTGGCGCGGACTTTTTTGGCGCAAAAAATCTTTTCTGTTTCCGGCGTCATACGTGTCGCCGGAAGTTGCGTCATTTTTTGACGTCCTTTTGCGCCAAAAATGTCGGCGTTCCGGATGTGGCGTCATTTTTGGCACCAAAAAGCATTTAGGCGCCAAACAATGTGGGCGTATTATTTGGCGCCAAAAAATATGGGCGTCGCTTTTGTCTCCACATTATTTCAGTCTCATTTTTTCTTTGCTTCTGGTTACTAGAAGCTTGTTTATTGGCATTTTTTCCCATTCCTGAAACTGTCATTTAAGGAATTTGATCAATTTTGCTTTATATGTTGTTTTTTCTCTTACATATTGCAAGATGTTCCACGTTGCAACTGAGTCAGAAGATACTTCAGGAAAATCGCTGTCTAGTGCTGGAACTACCAAAGCTAAGTGTATCTGCTGTAAACTTTTGGTAGCTATTCCTCCGGCTGTTGTTTGTATTAATTGTCATGACAAACTTGTTAAAGCAGATAATATTTCCTTTAGTAATGTACCATTGCCTGTTGCAGTTCCCTCAACATCTAAGGTGCAGAATGTTCCTGATAACATAAGAGATTTTGTTTCTGAATCCATCAAGAAGGCTATGTCTGTTATTTCTCCTTCTAGTAAACATAAAAAATCTTTTAAAACTTCTCTCTCTACAGATGAATTTTTAAATGAACATCATCATTCTGATTCTGATGACTCTTCTGGTTCAGAGGATTCTGTCTCAGAGATTGATGCTGATAAATCTTCATATTTATTTAAAATGGAATTTATTCGTTCTTTACTTAAAGAAGTACTAATTGCTTTAGAAATAGAGGATTCTGGTCCTCTTGATACTAATTCTAAACGTTTAGATAAGGTATTTAAATCTCCTGTGGTTATTCCAGAAGTTTTTCCTGTTCCTAATGCTATTTCTGAAGTAATTTCCAGAGAATGGGATAAATTGGGTAATTCATTTACTCCTTCTAAACGTTTTAAGCAATTATATCCTGTGCCGTCTGACAGATTAGAATTTTGGGACAAAATCCCTAAAGTCGATGGGGCTATTTCTACCCTTGCTAAACGTACTACTATTCCTACGTCAGATGGTACTTCGTTTAAAGATCCTTTAGATAGGAAAATTGAATCCTTTCTAAGAAAAGCTTATCTGTGTTCAGGTAATCTTCTTAGACCTGCTATATCTTTGGCTGATGTTGCTGCAGCTTCAACTTTTTGGTTGGAGACTTTAGCGCAACAAGTAACAGATCATGATTCTCATAATATTATTCTTCTTCTTCAGCATACTAATAATTTTATCTGTGATGCCATTTTTGATATTATCAGAGTTGATGTCAGGTTTATGTCTCTAGCTATTTTAGCTAGAAGAGCTTTATGGCTTAAAACTTGGAATGCTGATATGGCTTCTAAATCAACTCTACTTTCCATTTCTTTCCAGGGTAACAAATTATTTGGTTCTCAGTTGGATTCCATTATCTCAACTGTTACTGGTGGGAAAGGAACTTTTTTACCACAGGATAAAAAATCTAAGGGTAAAAACAGGGCTAATAATCGTTTTCGTTCCTTTCGTTTCAACAAAGAACAAAAGCCTGATTCTTCATCCTCAGGAGCAGTTTCAGTTTGGAAACCATCTCCAGTCTGGAATAAATCCAAGCCTTCTAGAAAGGCAAAGCCTGCTTCTAAGTCCACATGAAGGTGCGGCCTTCATTCCAGCTCAGCTGGTAGGGGGCAGGTTACGTTTTTTCAAAGAAATTTGGATCAATTCTGTTCACAATCTTTGGATTCAGAACATTGTTTCAGAAGGGTACAGAATTGGTTTCAAGATGAGACCTCCTGCAAAGAGATTTTTTCTTTCCCGTGTCCCAGTAAATCCAGTGAAAGCTCAAGCATTTCTGAATTGTGTTTCAGATCTAGAGTTGGCTGGAGTAATTATGCCAGTTCCAGTTCTGAAACAGGGGATGGGGTTTTATTCAAATCTCTTCATTGTACCAAAGAAGGAGAATTCCTTCAGACCAGTTCTGGATCTAAAAATATTGAATCGTTATGTAAGGATACCAACGTTCAAAATGGTAACTGTAAGGACTATCTTGCCTTTTGTTCAGCAAAGGCATTTTATGTCCACAATAGATTTACAGGATGCATATCTGCATATTCCGATTCATCCAGATCATTATCAGTTCCTGAGATTCTCTTTTCTGGACAAGCATTACCAGTTTGTGGCTCTGCCGTTTGGCCTAGCTACAGCTCCAAGAATTTTTACAAAGGTTCTCGGTGCCCTTCTGTCTGTAATCAGAGAACAGGGTATTGTGGTATTTCCTTATTTGGACGATATCTTGGTACTTGCTCAGTCTTTACATTTAGCAGAATCTCATACGAATCGACTTGTGTTGTTTCTTCAAGATCATGGTTGGAGGATCAATTCACCAAAAAGTTCATTGATTCCTCAGACAAGGGTAACCTTTCTGGGTTTCCAGATAGATTCAGTGTCCATGACTCTGTCTTTAACAGACAAGAGACGTCTAAAATTGATTTCAGCTTGTCGAAACCTTCAGTCACAATCATTCCCTTCGGTAGCCTTATGCATGGAAATTCTAGGTCTTATGACTGCTGCATCGGACGCGATCCCCTTTGCTCGTTTTCACATGCGACCTCTTCAGCCCTGTATGCTGAATCAATGGTGCAAGGATTACACAAAGATATCTCAATTAATATCTTTAAAACCGATTGTACGACACTCTCTAACGTGGTGGACAGATCACCATCGTTTAATTCAGGGGGCTTCTTTTGTGCTTCCGACCTGGACTGTAATTTCAACAGATGCAAGTCTCACAGGTTGGGGAGCTGTGTGGGGATCTCTGACGGCACAAGGAGGAATCTCAGGAGGTGAGATTACCGATCAATATTTTGGAACTCCGTGCAATTTTCAGAGCTCTTCAGTCTTGGCCTCTTCTGAAGAGAGAATCGTTCATTTGTTTTCAGACAGACAATGTCACTACTGTGGCATACATCAATCATCAAGGAGGGACTCACAGTCCTCTGGCTATGAAAGAAGTATCTCGAATTCTGGTTTGGGCGGAATCCAGCTCCTGTCTAATCTCTGCGGTTCATATCCCAGGTATAGACAATTGGGAAGCGGATTATCTCAGTCGCCAAACGTTGCATCCGGGCGAATGGTCTCTTCACCCAGAGGTATTTCTTCAGATTGTTCAAATGTGGGAGCTTCCAGAAATAGATCTGATGGCGTCTCATCTAAACAAGAAACTTCCCAGGTATCTGTCCAGATCCCGGGATCCTCAGGCGGAAGCAGTGGATGCATTATCACTTCCTTGGAAGTATCATCCTGTTTATATCTTTCCGCCTCTAGTTCTTCTTCCAAGAGTAATCTCCAAGATTCTGAAGGAATGCTCGTTTGTTCTGCTGGTAGCTCCGGCATGGCCTCACAGGTTTTGGTATGCGGATCTTGTCCGGATGGCCTCTTGCCATCCGTGGACTCTTCCGCTACGACCAGACCTTCTGTCGCAAGGTCCTTTTTTCCATCAGGATCTCAAATCCTTAAATTTAAAGGTATGGAGATTGAACGCTTGATTCTTGGTCAAAGAGGTTTCTCTGACTCTGTGATTAATACTATGTTACAGGCTCGTAAATCTGTATCCAGAGAGATATATTATAGAGTCTGGAAGACTTATATTTCTTGGTGTCTTTCTCATCATTTTTCTTGGCATTCTTTTAGAATTCCGAGAATTTTACAGTTTCTTCAGGATGGTTTAGATAAAGGTTTATCCACAAGTTCTTTGAAAGGACAAATCTCTGCTCTTTCTGTTCTTTTTCACAGAAAGATTGCTAATCTTCCTGATATTCATTGTTTTGTACAAGCTTTGGTTCGTATAAAACCTGTCATTAAGTCAATTTCTCCTCCTTGGAGTTTGAATTTGGTTCTGGGGGCTCTTCAAGCTTCTCCGTTTGAACCTATGCATTCATTGGACATTAAATTACTTTCTTGGAAAGTTTTGTTCCTTTTGGCCATCTCTTCTGCCAGAAGAGTTTCTGAATTATCTGCTCTTTCTTGTGAGTCTCCTTTCTCCAACATAGGTGTGTCCGGTCCACGGCGTCATCCTTACTTGTGGGATATTCTCCTCCCCAACAGGAAATGGCAAAGAGCCCAGCAAAGCTGGTCACATGATCCCTCCCAGGCTCCGCCTACCCCAGTCATTCTCTTTGCCGTTGTACAGGCAACATCTCCACGGAGATGGCTTAGAGTTTTTTAGTGTTTAACTGTAGTTTTTATTATTCAATCAAGAGTTTGTTATTTTGAAATAGGGCTGGTATGTACTATTTACTCAGAAACAGAAAAGAGATGAAGATTTCTGTTTGTATGAGGAAAATGATTTTAGCAACCGTAACTAAAATCCATGGCTGTTCCACACAGGACTGTTGAGAGCAATTAACTTCAGTTGGGGGAACAGTGTGCAGTCTCTTGCTGCTTGAGGTATGACACATTCTAACAAGACGATGTAATGCTGGAAGCTGTCATTTTCCCTATGGGATCCGGTAAGCCATGTTTATTACGATCGTAAATAAGGGCTTCACAAGGGCTTATTAAGACAGTAGACTTTTTTTGGGCTAAATCGATTCATTATTAACACATATTTAGCCTTGAGGAATCATTTTATCTGGGTATTTTGATATAATAATATCGGCAGGCACTGTATTAGTCACCTTATACCTTAGGGGCTTTCCCAAAGCATAAGCAGAGCCTCATTTTCGCGCCGGTGTGGCGCACTTGTTTTTGAGAGGCATGGCATGCAGTCGCATGTGAGAGGAGCTCTGATACTTAGAAAAGACTTTCTGAAGGCGTCATTTGGTATCGTATTCCCCTTTGGGCTTGGTTGGGTCTCAGCAAAGCAGATACCAGGGACTGTAAAGGGGTTAAAGTTTAAAACGGCTCCGGTTCCGTTATTTTAAGGGTTAAAGCTTCCAAATTTGGTGTGCAATACTTTTAAGGCTTTAAGACACTGTGGTGAAAATTTGGTGAATTTTGCACAATTCCTTCATGTTTTTTCGCAATTGCAGTAATAAAGTGTGTTCAGTTTAAAATTTAAAGTGACAGTAACGGTTTTATTTTAAAACGTTTTTGTACTTTGTTATCAAGTTTATGCCTGTTTAACATGTCTGAACTACCAGATAGACTGTGTTCTGAATGTGGGGAAGCCAGAATTCCTATTCATTTAAATAAATGTGATTTATGTGATAATGACAATGATGCCCAAGATGATTCCTCAAGTGAGGGGAGTAAGCATGGTACTGCATCATTCCCTCCTTCGTCTACACGAGTCTTGCCCACTCAGGAGGCCCCTAGTACATCTAGCGCGCCAATACTCCTTACTATGCAACAATTAACGGCTGTAATGGATAATTCTGTCAAAAACATTTTAGCCCAAATGAACACTTGTCAGCGTAAGCGCGGCTGCTCTGTTTTAGATACTGAAGAGCATGGCAACGCTGATACTAATGTCTCTGAAGGGCCCCTAACCCAGTCTGATGGGGCCAGGGAAGTTTTGTCTGAGGGAGAAATTACTGATTCAGGGAACATTTCTCAACAGGCTGAACCTGATGTGATTGCATTTTAAATTTAAGTTGGAACATCTCCGCATTCTGCTTAAGGAGGTATTATCCACTCTGGATGATTGTGACAAGTTGGTCATCCCAGAGAAACTATGTAAAATGGACAAGTTCCTAGAGGTGCCGGGGCTCCCAGAAGCTTTTCCTATACCCAAGCGGGTGGCGGACATTGTTAATAAAGAATGGGAAAGGCCCGGTATTCCTTTCGTCCCTCCCCCCATTTTTAAAAAATTGTTTCCTTTGGTCGACCCTAGAAAGGACTTATGGCAGACAGTCCCCAAGGTCGAGGGGGCGGTTTCCACTTTAAACAAACGCACCACTATACCCATAGAGGATAGTTGTGCTTTCAAAGATCCTATGGATAAAAAATTAGAAGGTTTGCTTAAAAAGATGTTTGTTCAGCAGGGTTACCTTCTACAACCAATTGCATGCATTGTCCCTGTCGCTACAGCCGCATGTTTCTGGTTCGATGAGCTGATAAAGGCGGTCGATAGTGATTCTCCTCCTTATGAGGAGATTATGGACAGAATCAATGCTCTCAAATTGGCTAATTCTTTCACCCTAGACGCCACTTTGCAATTGGCTAGGTTAGCGGCTAAGAATTCTGGGTTTGCTATTGTGGCGCGCAGAGCGCTTTGGTTGAAATCTTGGTCGGCTGATGCGTCTTCCAAGAACAAGCTACTTAACATTCCTTTCAAGGGGAAAACGCTGTTTGGCCCTGACTTGAAAGAGATTATCTCTGATATCACTGGGGGTAAGGGCCACGCCCTTCCTCAGGATCGGCCTTTCAAGGCAAAAAATAAACCTAATTTTCGTCCCTTTCGTAGAAACGGACCAGCCCGAGGTGCTACGTCCTCTAAGCAAGAGGGTAATACTTCTCAAGCCAAGCCAGCTTGGAGACCAATGCAAGGCTGGAACAAGGGAAAGCAGGCCAAGAAACCTGCCACTGCTACCAAGACTGCATGAAATGTTGGCCCCCGATCCGGGACCGGATCTGGTGGGGGGCAGACTCTCTCTCTTCGCTCAGGCTTGGGCAAGAGATGTTCTGGATCCTTGGGCGCTAGAAATAGTCTCCCAAGGTTATCTTCTGGAATTCAAGGGACTTCCTCCAAGGGGGAGGTTCCACAGGTCTCAGTTGTCTTTAGACCACATAAAAAGACAGGCATTCTTACATTGTGTAGAAGACCTGTTAAAAATGGGAGTGATTCATCCTGTTCCATTAAGAGAACAAGGGATGGGGTTCTACTCCAATCTGTTCATAGTTCCCAAAAAAGAGGGAACGTTCAGACCAATCTTAGATCTCAAGATCTTAAACAAGTTTCTCAAGGTTCCATCGTTCAAGATGGAAACCATTCGAACTATTCTTCCTTCCATCCAGGAAGGTCAATTCATGACCACGGTGGATTTAAAGGATGCGTATCTACATATTCCTATCCACAAGGAACATCATCGGTTCCTAAGGTTCGCATTCCTGGACAAGCATTACCAGTTCGTGGCGCTTCCTTTCGGATTAGCCACTGCTCCAAGGATTTTCACAAAGGTACTAGGGTCCCTTCTAGCTGTGCTAAGACCAAGGGGCATTGCTGTAGTACCTTACTTGGACGACATTCTGATTCAAGCGTCGTCCCTTCCTCAAGCAAAGGCTCACACGGACATCGTCCTGGCCTTTCTCAGATCTCACGGATGGAAAGTGAACGTGGAAAAGAGTTCTCTATCTCCGTCAACAAGGGTTCCCTTCTTGGGAACAATAATAGACTCCTTAGAAATGAGGATTTTTCTGACAGAGGCCAGAAAGACAAAGCTTCTAGACTCTTGTCGGATACTTCATTCCGTTCCTCTTCCTTCCATAGCTCAGTGCATGGAAGTGATCGGGTTGATGGTAGCGGCAATGGACATAGTTCCTTTTGCGCGCATTCATCTAAGACCATTACAACTGTGCATGCTCAGTCAGTGGAATGGGGATTATACAGACTTGTCTCCGAAGATACAAGTAAATCAGAGGACCAGAGACTCACTCCGTTGGTGGCTGTCCCTGGACAACCTGTCACAAGGGATGACATTCCGCAGACCAGAGTGGGTCATTGTCACGACCGACGCCAGTCTGATGGGCTGGGGCGTGGTCTGGGGAGCCCTGAAAGCTCAGGGTCTTTGGTCTCGGGAAGAATCTCTTCTACCGATAAATATTCTGGAACTGAGAGCGATATTCAATACTCTCAAGGCTTGGCCTCAGCTAGCGAGGGCCAAGTTCATACGGTTTCAATCAGACAACATGACAACTGTTGCGTACATCAACCATCAGGGGGGAACAAGGAGTTCTCTAGCGATGGAAGAAGTGACCAAAATCATTCTATGGGCGGAGTCTCACTCCTGCCACCTGTCCGCTATCCACATCCCAGGAGTGGAAAATTGGGAAGCGGATTTTCTGAGTCGTCAGACATTGCATCCGGGGGAGTGGGAACTCCATCCGGAAATCTTTGCCCAAGTCACTCAGCTGTGGGGCATTCCAGACATGGATCTGATGGCCTCTCGTCAGAACTTCAAAGTTCCTTGCTACGGGTCCAGATCCAGGGATCCCAAGGCGGCTCTAGTGGATGCACTAGTAGCACCTTGGACCTTCAAACTAGCTTATGTGTTCCCGCCGTTTCCTCTCATCCACAGGCTGGTAGCCAGGATCAATCAGGAGAGGGCGTCGGTGATCTTGATAGCTCCTGCGTGGCCACGCAGGACTTGGTATGCAGATCTGGTGAATATGTCATCGGCTCCACCTTGGAAGCTACCTTTGAGACGAGACCTTCTTGTTCAGGGTCCGTTCGAACATCCGAACCTGGTTTCACTCCAGCTGACTGCTTGGAGATTGAACGCTTGATCTTATCGAAGCGAGGGTTCTCAGATTCTGTTATCAATACTCTTGTTCAGGCCAGAAAGCCTGTAACTAGAAAAATTTACCACAAAATTTGGAAAAAATATATCTGTTGGTGTGAATCTAAAGGATTCCCTTGGGACAAGGTTAAGATTCCTAAGATTCTATCCTTCCTTCAAGAAGGATTGGAAAAAGGATTATCTGCAAGTTCCCTGAAGGGACAGATTTCTGCCTTGTCTGTGTTACTTCACAAAAAGCTGGCAGCTGTGCCAGATGTTCAAGCCTTTGTTCAGGCTCTGGTTAGAATTAAGCCTGTTTACAAACCTTTGACTCCTCCTTGGAGTCTCAATTTAGTTCTTTCAGTTCTTCAGGGGGTTCCGTTTGAACCCTTACATTCCGTTGATATTAAGTTATTATCTTGGAAAGTTTTGTTTTTAGTTGCAATCTCTTCTGCTAGAAGAGTTTCAGAATTATCTGCTCTGCAGTGTTCTCCTCCTTATCTGGTGTTCCATGCAGATAAGGTGGTTTTACGTACTAAACCTGGTTTTCTTCCAAAGGTTGTTTCTAACAAAAACATTAACCAGGAGATTATCGTACCTTCTCTGTGTCCGAAACCAGTTTCAAAGAAGGAACGTTTGTTGCACAATTTGGATGTTGTTCGCGCTCTAAAATTCTATTTAGATGCTACTAAGGATTTTAGACAAACATCTTCCTTGTTTGTTGTTTATTCTGGTAAAAGGAGAGGTCAAAAAGCAACTTCTACCTCTCTCTCTTTTTGGATTAAAAGCATCATCAGATTGGCTTACGAGACTGCCGGACGGCAGCCTCCCGAAAGAATCACAGCTCATTCCACTAGGGCTGTGGCTTCCACATGGGCCTTCAAGAACGAGGCTTCTGTTGATCAGATATGTAGGGCAGCGACTTGGTCTTCACTGCACACTTTTACCAAATTTTACAAGTTTGATACTTTTGCTTCTTCTGAGGCTATTTTTGGGAGAAAGGTTTTGCAAGCCGTGGTGCCTTCCATTTAGGTGACCTGATTTGCTCCCTCCCTTCATCCGTGTCCTAAAGCTTTGGTATTGGTTCCCACAAGTAAGGATGACGCCGTGGACCGGACACACCTATGTTGGAGAAAACAGAATTTATGTTTACCTGATAAATTACTTTCTCCAACGGTGTGTCCGGTCCACGGCCCGCCCTGGTTTTTTTAATCAGGTCTGATAATTTATTTTCTTTAACTACAGTCACCACAGTATCATATGGTTTCTCCTATGCAAATATTCCTCCTTAACGTCGGTCGAATGACTGGGGTAGGCGGAGCCTGGGAGGGATCATGTGACCAGCTTTGCTGGGCTCTTTGCCATTTCCTGTTGGGGAGGAGAATATCCCACAAGTAAGGATGACGCCGTGGACCGGACACACCGTTGGAGAAAGTAATTTATCAGGTAAACATAAATTCTGTTTTTCTGATTTTTCATCAGGATAAGGCAGTGTTGCGAACTTCTTTTGAATTTTTACCTAAAGTTGTGAATTCTAACAACATTAGTAGAGAAATTGTGGTTCCTTCATTATGTCCTAATCCTAAAAATTCTAAGGAGAAATCATTGCATTCTTTGGATGTTGTTAGAGCTTTGAAATATTATGTTGAAGCTACTAAGTCTTTCCGAAAGACTTCTAGTTTATTTGTTATCTTTTCTGGTTCTAGAAAAGGCCAGAAAGCTTCTGCCATTTCTTTGGCATCTTGGTTGAAATCTTTAATTCATCTTGCCTATGTTGAGTCGGGTAATCTCCGCCTCAAAGGATTACAGCTCATTCTACTAGGTCAGTTTCTACTTCCTGGGCGTTTAGGAATGAAGCTTCGATTGATCAGATTTGCAAAGCAGCAACTTGGTCCTCTTTGCATACTTTTACTAAATTCTACCATTTTGATGTATTTTCTTCTTCTGAAGCAGTTTTTGGTAGAAAAGTACTTCAGGCAGCGGTTTCAGTTTGAATCTTCTGCTTATGTTTTTCATTAAACTTTATTTTGGGTGTGGATTATTTTCAGCAGGAATTGGCTGTCTTTATTTTATCCCTCCCTCTCTAGTGACTCTTGCATGGAAAGATCCACATCTTGGGTAATCATTATCCCATACGTCACTAGCTCATGGACTCTTGCTAATTATATGAAAGAAAACATAATTTATGTAAGAACTTACCTGATAAATTCATTTCTTTCATATTAGCAAGAGTCCATGAGGCCCGCCCTTTTTTTGGGGTGGTTATGATTTTTGTATAAAGCACAATTATTCCAATTCCTTATTTTATATGCTTTCGCACTTTTTTATCACCCCACTTCTTGGCTATTCGTTAAACTGAATTGTGGGTGTGGTGAGGGGTGTATTTATAGGCATTTTGAGGTTTGGGAAACTTTGCCCCTCCTGGTAGGAATGTATATCCCATACGTCACTAGCTCATGGACTCTTGCTAATATGAAAGAAATGAATTTATCAGGTAAGTTCTTACATAAATTATGTTATTTGTTCTTTCTTAGAAGCTTCCCCTCTATGACAGAGAATTAAAGTATTTGTGTATAGTTTGTGTTTTCCTATTGAAAGGTTGACAGGAAGATATCAGCCAGTTGCATGATGGGTAAATTTCCAGTGAGTGCAGAGCTGAGATGTTACGCTCTGGGGGCTACCGTGCTATAGCGCCACTGCCCTCACCTTCTGTTTCGTAATGACTGTCCCCTATAGCTGGCACGTTCTGTTCTTGCTCCCTGGTGCTGCCTTTTGACTATTAAAGGGACAGTCTACACCAGAATATTTTTTATTTTAAAAGATACATAATCCCTTTATTACCCATTCCCCAGTTTTCAAAACCAACACAGTTATAATTATATACTTTTTACCTCTGTGATTATCTTGTATCTAAGCCTCTGCAAACTGCCCCCTTATTTCAGTTCTTTTGACAGACTTGCATTTTAGCCAATCAGTGCTGGGTCCTAGGAATTCCACTTGCATGACACACATGAACTAACACCCTCTAGTGGTGAAAACCTTTCAAAATGCCCTGAGCTAAGAGGCGGCCTTCAAGGGGTTAGAAATTAGCATATTAACCTCCTAGATTTAGCTTTAAACTAAGAATACCAAGAGTACAAAGCAAAATTAATGATAAAAGTAAATTGGAAAATTGTTTAAAATGACCTGCTCTATCTGAATCATGAGTTTGTTTTGGACTTGACTGTCCCTTTAACCCCTTCACTGCCACATATATTGACACAGATATTGCTGCAGGTTAACGTTGTGCTGTCTGCATGTTGGTTTCTCAGCGCTTATTTGATTACTTTTGAACCCTAAGCATAGAGTTAGGAAGAGCAATTTCTGTGCCTCAGTTCTTTTTATTAAAAGTTTTTTTTTTCTTCTTTCCTCTCTGTATCCCACCGGTGTTTTCTGCCTCTAGTGTACACAATCTTTGCTTTCCTAGAGTATCTTGTTGTTCTCTCAAACATGGCATTCCACATGACGGCCTGGTGGGACTTCGGCAGTAAAGAACTGCTAATCGGTTCCTCGGAGGCGGATAAGCGATACTGAGGAGGGGACTCTAATACCACTGCTCCTCAATGACTTCTGAGAGGACGTTTCCTGGACTGACGCAGTTGCCTGAGCTGGTGGAAAAACAATATCAAATCTAATATCATCCCATGGATGGACCCAAACTGTGCTATAACGTGACATGTCAGTCTTTTTAGCCTCATCACAATGAGTTGGTGTTAAATCTAGCACTGTTGCTGAGCGTGTGAGGTGAGCTCAGTATACAGAAGTGCGGTAATGCCTAGGGCAGCGTGTGCTTGAAGAGAGGGAGCGGGTCTGGTGAGCAGGACTGTGCAAATATCTTCTCTACTATCTGAGTTTTTACACAAACACCAGAGCAACACACGAGGACCAAAATGTGCTCAGCAGCAGTCACTGGGGGTTACATTTGTGTGTGTATATGTGTGTCTGTGTATATTTTTATACTGTGTGTGTATGAGTATGTGTGTGTGTGTGATTATATGTGTATTTGTGTGTGTATGTCTATGTATGTGTATATGTCTATGTGTGTGTGTGTGTGAGTATATTTGTGTGTGTGTGTGTGAGTATATGTGTATTTGTGTGTGTGTGTATTTGTGTGTGTATTTGTGTGTGTGTGAGTATATGTGTGTATATGTGTATTTGTGTGTGTATGTACGTGTGTGAGTATATGTGTGTATATGTGTATTTGTATGTGTGTGTGTATGTCTATGTGTGTGTATGTCTATGTGTGTGTATATATGTCTGTGTAGTTTTTTTTTTTAGGTGATGACAATCGTGTTGATCAAATTCTGTCATGTTCAGCCACAGTTAATATTCCTTTTATAGAAGACAAACCAAGGTCTAGGTTTTACAAAGCATTGTGTCCGTAGGCACGGTTTGAGCTAAAAATCAGACACTACTAAAAAATGATTTATTGCTCAAACTGAGGTTTTATAAGTTATTTTTTTAATTTCAGATTTATATAAAACTTTTTAACGATGCAGATTTGCAAGGGTGTGATTTTCTCTGTTTTTCTATTCGTCATTTGCATTTGTTAGATTACAGGCCCAGTGCTAAGACTGATCTGTCGCTCTTTGGCTGGGCCCACTTACAGCTGAGTGTTAAAAGGACTCTAAACTTCTAGCTAACAACAAGACTTAACGTAGTCTTGCAATAGATGAATGTAATGGTGACGTGTGAAAACTTTTTGAATCCATTAAAACTTTTTGCTGCAGTTGTTTTTTCAATAACCAATCTCCCACACTACTAGCATTAATTAGAGGGGCTAATTTGCACTTGGTACTGGAGTAGACACAACTAAGCACTGGCATTCTTTTATCTCCTCTTCTGAGACCAGTTAGATATGTAGCATGGTTAGGCTTTTTTTTTTACTACACATAATTAAACAATTTATATTAGTATCTGTGTGTTTATGTCCCGTCACACCACACTTATGAAAATATCCCAGAAGGCCACACTGCTGTTTGACAGGCTGCATTGCTGAAAATGAGCATAGCGTTCAGTGAATCCTCTGCCCATTGTTCTGCCCATTGTCACAAGTATAGAGTTCAGTGAATCCTCTGCCCATCCTCACGTGTATAGAGATCAGTGAATCCTCTGCCCATCCTCACGAGTATAGAGATCAGTGAATCTTCTGCCCATCCTCACGTGTATAGAGCTCAGTGAATCCTCTGCCCATCCTCACGTGTATAGAGATCAGTGAATCTTCTGCCCATTGTCACTAGTATAGAGTTCAGTGAATCCTCTGCCCATCCTCATGAGTATAGAGATCAGTGAATCTTCTGCCCATCCTCACGTGTATAGAGCTCAGTGAATCCTCTGCCCATCCTCACGTGTATAGAGATCAGTGAATCTTCTGCCCATTGTCACTAGTATAGAGTTCAGTGAATCCTCTGCCCATCCTCATGGGTATAGAGATCAGTGAATCTTCTGCCCATCGTCACGAGTATAGAGCTCAGTGAATCCTCTGCCCATCCTCACGTGTATAGAGCTCAGTGAATCCTCTGCCCATCCTCTCGTGTATAGAGCTCAGCGAATCTTCTGCCTATTGTCACGAGTATAGAGCTCAGTGAATCCTCTGCCCATCCTCACGAGTATAGAGATCAGTGAATCTTCTGCCCATTGTCACAAGTATAGAGTTCAGTGAATCCTCTGCCCATCCTCACGAGTATAGAGATCAGTGAATCTTCTGCCCATCGTCACGTGTATAGAGCTCAGTGAATCCTCTGCCCATCCTCACGTGTTTAGAGCTCAGTGAATCTTCTGCCTATTGTCACGAGTATAGAGATCAGTGAATCCTCTGCCCATTGTTCTGCCCATTGTCACGAGTATAGAGATCAGTGAATCCTCTGCCCATCGTCACGAGTATAGAGATCAGTGAATCCTCTGCCCATCCTCACGAGTATAGAGATCAGTGAATCCTCTGCCCATCCTCACGTGTATAGAGCTCAGTGAATCCTCTGCCCATCCTCACGAGTATAGAGCTCAGTGAATCCTCTGCCCATCCTCACGAGTATAGAGCTCAGTGAATCCTCTGCCCATCCTCACGTGTATAGAGCTCAGTGAATCCTCTGCCCATCCTCACATGTATAGAGCTCAGTGAATCTTCTGCCCGTTGTTCTGCTCATTGTCACGAGTATAGAGCTCAGTGAATCCTCTGCCCGTTGGCACGAGTATAGAGATCAGTGAATCCTCTGCCCATTGGCACGAGTATAGAGATCAGTGAATCCTCTGCCCGTTGGCACGATTATAGAGATCGGTGAATCCTCTGCCCGTTGGCATGATTATAGAGATCAGTGAATCCTCTGCCCGTTGGCACGGGTATAGCATTCAGTGAATCCTCTGCCCGTTGGCACGAGTATAGAGATCAGTGAATCCTCTGCCCATTGGCACGAGTATAGAGATCAGTGAATCCTCTGCCCGTTGGCACGATTATAGAGATCGGTGAATCCTCTGCCCGTTGGCATGATTATAGAGATCAGTGAATCCTCTGCCCGTTGGCACGGGTATAGCATTCAGTGAATCCTCTGCCCGTTGGCACGAGTATAGAGATCAGTGAATCCTCTGCCCGTTGACACAAGTATAGCGTTCCAGGGGCGGAACTACCATTGGTGCAGCAGGTGCAGTGGCACCAGGGCCTAAAATCTGGAGGGGGCCCAAAACAGCCAGCCTATGCATAGGCAGCAGAATGTGTACAATCCTAATGCAGGGAGCCTTTTATTAGTTCAAGTAGCAGGTCCATCTATCTGTCTTCAAAATCATTATACAGAGTAGAATGTATTTTATTACTTTTGCTTTTTACTAAGTTAACTTTGGGGGGCACCAAACAAATCTTGCACCAGGGCTCTCTGTTGCATAGGTCTGCTACTGTAGCGTTCAGTGAATCCTTTTCATGTTGGGCATTTTACTTATTTGTTGGTTGGTTGCAAAATGATGTAATGGTTTATACAGGGGCAGCTGATCTATGGATTTTAGCAGGTTGTTTATAATGGTTTGTGGGCACATTAGGGTACTCCTCTTTACTAGATGCTAAACATTCTTGGAATTTTATTTATGAAATAGACCTTTTTTATTTCTCAATACAATTTGATACAAGTGATTCAAAATTGCAATTTTTTTAAATCAAATTTTGACAGACTTTATACAATTATAACATACACAGACAACTATAAAATAAAGGAATATGTGTGCAGAACACAGAGACGAAGGGGTTAGTGTTCCACTTACTGTACCAAATACACCTCCAAACTACAAGTGATGCTCTAAAAAAATACTGAGCATGAAGTAAATTTAATAAAAGATTTAAATTGAAAAGTCTAATAAAATTGCAAGATCTGTTAAATCATGAAAGTGTAAAAAAACCTGTCCTGTTGCTTTAAAGGGACACACAACCTTTTTTTTCTAGAGCATTGGTTTTCAAAGCTGTGCTCAGGCCTCCCTCACAGGAGGATATCTGAACTAGAGCACAGGTGAAATAATCAGCTGATTGCTCTCACCCAAGGTGATCCTGAAAACCTGGCCTGCTAGGGAGGACAGGTTTGGAAAGCAGTGATCTAGAGTGTATTAGTTACATTGCAGTGTGTCGGCACCTTTCTAACCTAACCTGAGGCCGTATGTTGTCAGATTTGATTTGTGGGATCAGGATGAATCATAAGGCAAGGCTGCAGTTTCCCCTATGCATGTGAGGGTAAGTTCAGTAATATTTATTTAAAATGTATCTAATTTCTGCGAGGTGGTAAATGGAGGATGTGTTAATGAACCCCTCTGCAGTGCTCTTCTCTTTAGCAGTTACTCCATGTTGCGTAATGTTTGGTGTACTTGCAATATGAGCCATAATACAGCAAATGTGACAAAAGACTACCTTCACCAAACAGTTGCTTAGCTTCCAGTATATCATTGTCTAATTCTGTTCCTCTTTTGTACCAATTTGCCCAACCCTCTGCAATTCTGCTTCCTCTTTTGCATCCGAGGTACAGATCTCTCACGGAGTGAAACCTGTTGGGATACAAAGGGTCAGCATTAATAATGACTGCAGTTAGCTTTTACGCTAAACCACAAATAAGCACAAAAACAGGACATCCGTGACTTGTGCTCCTGTGAATGTAAAACACTAATAGTTAGTATGCTTAAAGGGACAGAAAAGTCAAAATTAAACTTGCATGTAATTTTAAATTTGTTTCTATTTTCAAATGTGCTTCGTTCTCTTGGTATCCCTTGTTGAAAAAGAATACGCACATATCCTACACTAGTGGGAGCTAGCTGCTGATTGGTGCCTACACACATTTGTCTCTTGTGATTGGCTACTAGATGGGTTCAGCTAGCTGCCAGTAGTGTAGGATATGTGCGTATTCTTTTTCAACAAGCAATTCTGTTCCTTCAGCAAAGGATAAAGAGAGAATTAATCAAATTTAATAATAGAAGTAAATTGGATATTTTTTTTAAATCTTATGTTCTATCCATATCATGAAATGAAATTTTGGGGTTTTCTATCCCTTTAAGCTATGTATGTAAGTAAATAGTCACCTAAGCTGAGCCATAAATGCAACTAAAATTGTGTCTGGTCCGTGATAAGCAATTTAAGAAAAGGAAGCGGAATGTGAGCTTATTAGCCGTGAGTGGTCAGGCAACGTATAGATTATAGTGTTTTGTGCTCTTCTGGAAACATTTCCTGAAGGACACGAGTAAGGGCCAGACAAACTGTACAAAAATGATATATTTAAAGCAGGAAACATACAACCATAACTGGTGTCAGAAAATGTCTATTTGATGGATGATAGGTTAGAAGCACTGAACTATATTATAGCAGGTAATTAGCATACAATGACTTGTATTACTCACAATGACATTGCAAGACGTTAGCCTTTCATTTGCAGTAATTTGAGAAAGGTAAAAGCTTGGTGCATGTACAACGTAACACTAAAGCAAAAGGGAATAGAAATTATAGGGAATTTAAGGTTATTCTTATATTCACAGCGTACATCAGCAATTGCAGTCCTTGCCAAAAGTTTTTAGAATGACACAAATATACATTTTCAGAAAGTCTGCTGCTTCATTGTTTTTAGATCATTTTGTCAGATGTTCCTATGAAATACTGAAGTGTAATTACAAGCATTTCTTAAGTGTCAAAGGCTTTTATTGACAATTGCATTAAGTTTATGCAAAGAGTCAATATTTGCAGTGTTGACCCTTCTTTTCAAGACCTCTGCAAATCACCCTGGCATGCTGTTAATCAACTTTTGGGCCACATCCTGACTGTTGGCAGCCCATTCTTGCATAATCAATGCTTGGAGTTTGTCAGAATTCGCAGGTTTTTCTTTGTTCCCCCACCTCTTGAGGATTGACCATAAATTCTCAATGGGATTAAGTTCTGGGGAGTTTCCTGGCCATGGACCCAAAAGTTCGATGTTTTGTTCCCCAAGCCACTTAGTTATCACTTTTTCTTGGCAAAGTGCTCCATCATGCTTGAAAAGGCATTATTCGTCACCAAACTGTTCTTGGATGGTTGGGAGAAGTTGCTCTTGGAGGAGGTTTTTGTACCATTCTTTATTCATGACTGTGTTCTTAGGCACAATTGTGAGTGAGCTCACTCCCTTGGCTGAGAAGCAACCATACACATAAATGTTCTCAGGATGCTTTACATGGCGCAGGACTGATGGTAGCGCTCACCTTTTGTTCTCCGGATATGACTTTACCCCAGTCCTCAGCAGTCCAATCCCTGTACTTTTTACAGAATATCAGTCTGTCCCTGATGTTTTTCCTGGAGAGAAGTGGCTTCTTTGCTGCCCTTCTTGACACCAGGCCATCCTCCAAAAGTCTTCACCTCACTGTGCGTGCAGATGCACTCACACCTACCTGATGCCATTCCTGAGCAAGCTCTGCACGGGTGGTACCCCCATCCCGCAGCTGAATCAACTTTAGGAGATGGTTCTGGCGCTTGCTGGACTTTCTTGGGCGCCGTGAAGCCTTCTTCACAACAATTGAACCTCTCTCCTTGAAGTTCTTAAATTTAGGTGCAATATCCTTGCCTGTGAATCTTTTTCTTTTTAAAAGGGAAGAGTCCACAGCTGCATTCATTACTTTTAGGAATTCAGAACCTGGCCACCAGGAGGAGGCAAAGACACTCCAGCCAAAGGCTTAAATACCTCCCCCACTTCCCTCATCCCCCAGTCATTCTTTGCCTTTCGCCACAGGAGGTTGGCAGAGAAGTGTCAGATGTTCGAGATAGTCTCTTATGGAGGGTAGTGCACTTCGCAATGGGACTGGAGTTTTAAGTAATCCTGTCAGCCTCTCAGTGAGAGCATGAATGAAAGTTAGAGTCCGGAGATGCAGGGAGAGTTTTCCTGCGAACCCATCCAGACTCCTTGGTAATCAGCGTTGAAGAGTTTCGCTGCCTAGCTTTCTTCACTCAAGTCCATGTCAGAAGCGAGGCTACTATCTGTGTCACTTGAAGGGCCGTGTTCCTGTTCCACAGCGTAGATTTCGGTAAGATCGTTTAATTTTATTTCAATATGAGAATGTATTGTTGAAGAAACAAGGTAGGGTTCCAGTGGGACTCCTTTTATCTTAAATGAGGAATCATGGGTTAATATCTCCTGAGGGGGGTTATTGAACTTAATCATGTTCATTATATGGTTCTATCTGCAATGTGTAGCTATACTTAGGCTCACAGCCTTTGCAGAACATAACGGCCTTCTTTTAATGACGCTATCTCTCAAGATTGCGTGCCCTTTTTGTGACTGGCATGGTGCATCTTGTGACGGGTGCGGTTACGTTATTTTTTTTCACTTCCATATGCTGACTGTGCGACTGAGAGAGTCTAGCTCGTGGGTTGTCTGGTTCACAGGTGGTGGTGAGTGCGCCAGCCATTGGGGTTGTCAAAGGGTGCCAGTTAGTTTTGTCTTTTCTAAACCCAAGATTATGGAAGATTTTGATTTACGTGACACAGATGCCTCTGATACAGAGGATGTGTCTTGTGATGAATATGAAATGGCCCGGGTAATTAATGCCCATCAGTTATGTTCCGGTTGCCGTTCTAGAGTACTCTTCTCCTGAATCTGGGAGCTTAGAGTGCGTTGAGCCATCTGCCTCCGAGGTTTCCATGACCCGCAAGGAGCGTGCCCAAGACCCTTTCCTGGCTACGCACGCAGGTGTCCCTAGGGCCTTCCCTCCTTCACTGGAGAGTGGCTTGTTTCCGCCTGTTACGGCACTGTTCTGCACGGCCATTTCTATGGCTCTGACTCATTTATATCTCCCAAGTGAAGTATTTCTAAGATACTGTCCGTGTTCCGTTAACCAAGGCCCGTCGAGCGTGGTATCGCCCGATTCAGTTTGTACTTCTGGGGAAGCATTGGCCCCTGAGGCTTCAGGGGCCCCAATCTCGGAGCCAGGGTCTTCAGCAGATCCGGCAAGGGATGATTTTTGCCTTCCGTTATAGGCTGGCTCGCCTGCGGGTTCTTTTAAGACAAGTTTTGGCAATGTTGGAGGATCCCAGTCCTAGTGGGCAGAGGGATCCGAGGTCTTAGAAGCTGGGTGGCAAAATGGATATGACATTTGGGGATGAAGCCAATCTCCTTAACGTCTCCGTTTTTTATATTTCTTTCTTTGTTTTCGATTCCTGTTCTGAGCTTGGGTGAATGGGACTTCTAATAAAGAAAAAGTGAGTGTTTGCGCTAGATTAATCACTCATCTCTTGGGTCCCCCTTCCCCAAGGGTACCAAAAAATTGTAACTGTGGCAAACCTCGCCACTTATGAACTATGCAGGAATTGTTATTTAGGCTAATGGTTAAAATGTATGTTAAACTGTATGTTACTGTTTAAACTCCCTGCTGTTTCAGTTGGGAAACCCCTTGTAGGGGAGACTGTTTTTAAAAAGTGTTTGTTTTTTCTGTTGAAGAAATAGTTGTTGTTGACTCCCAAGCTATGTGTCGTCTAGTTCTTGGTGGAAAGGGGTTATTATTACAATTACCAAGAGTAGTTACTTGCTTGTCTCTGCTTACCCAAAAGATATTACAGATCCTACTACCTCTCTGCTACAATTACCAAGAGTAGTTATTTGCTTGTCTCTGCTTACCAAAAAGATATTACAGATCCTACTGCCTCTCTGCTACAATTACCAAGAGTAGTTACTTGCTTGTCTCTGCCTACCCAAAATATATTACAGATCCTACTGCCTCTCTGCTACAATTGGTGGCAAGCGACAGGATTCAAACCGCACAGCAAGTCGTAGGACATGTGATGTATATGAACAGACGGTGAATGGGGACAGATTATACCAGACTAAAGAGAACTGCATTGAAGGAATTACTGGAGGTGAGAGGAATTATTGCCAGCAATAAAACCAAAGCAAGGCTGATTGCAGAGCTCATGGAGGGAGACCGGGTAGCAGTTACGGCCGTACCCATGGCAAACAACGAAACTGAATTCCAAAAAGAGATGCGGACCCGGTTGGCTTTTTTTCCGCTACCCCATTCGGAGGAGCTCCTGACACGGACATCAGCAGACGTACAGGAGTTTGCAAGGAGAAAGGCGTGCAACAGCACTACACTAAGATTAGGGAGTTGCTTTTAATAAAAGGAACAATGTGTTGTCCTGAGCTTGAGTGCTTATGCATGAACTAACTAGGGAAAATTGTCAACATAGAAGTTGGGCAAAAGTATGCATCTATATAACACTTCACTCTCCCTTTGATTATTTAAAGTAACATCAAAATCGAAGGATGTGGTGAAGTGGTGTGTTTAAAATTTAACCTTTATTGGTTTTATTAAAATTGCAAAACAAACACAACATAACATTTAAAAAACACAATAAAATTTAGACCTGTAGAACTATGGCTCTGCTACCAAGTCTAGATAGATTGTATAGGATATTCCAATTAGTGGATTGAGTTGGATAGTGAGGTTACCAAGACTAATCAATATTGGTATTGTATCCACATATGTATATACCCCTAGTGGAACACACCATTTGCATATGTAGTTAGTATAGGCCTTCTGTAGATGAATATTATAAGTAATAGTACATCAGATACTACTGTATCAGGTTCTGATATAGGGTACTGAAATATTAATCTATAAATATAGATGTACTAGCGTGCAATTACTTCAGGACGTGCTGTAGGTAGTATAGGGGAGTAAGAGATACTAATTGTACTAGCTCTGTATATGCTGGACAATAATTGCAGTCCTGAGTTTCTTGTCAGAGGCTCATATTAGAAATTGCTGGATAGCTATCCGAGCAACTGTAGTACTGGTGTGGATTGATTGACGTTTCACTATTATTTCAGAAAAGTAGTATAATCCTTAAGTGTTTATGACCCACTTCTAAATTGGTCGCCACGTCTTTTGTCAGTGGCTCATAGTATTATTGGGATAATATATGATGTCTGTGATTGATGTAAAAACACTAAGGAATGGCTTAGTAAAAGACCACAAACATTTTTTTATATTATTTGGGTATGTACCAAGGACGAATCTTAATAAAAGAGTTTCTTCATGTATATACACTTAAGGATAGAAATAATTGTGTGTTGGGTTGAATTGACGTTTAGCGTTTTCTTGAGGTTCAGGTATTTGAACTCATTTAACTGAAATAGATTTTAAATTTATTGCACAGTATTTATTCCGTTATAATAAATCCCCACAATAAAGCAGGTATTGTACTCAGTCTTTGATGAATACCAGGTGGACAAAATAGTATCCAGCTATAGTGATAGAATTGTATACACTTAATCTATTTATATCCTGTTTAATTCTCACAGGATTAAAGAGTTTACAATGTATTTCCACAATATATATCTCCTTGTGTGTGATTTAAATAGAGTGGTACATAATAATAGGAGGAGAATACTGTTTGCAAAGTAATTTATGGTACTGGGTAACCTGCATTAATTTACAGCAGTGCTGATTATATATACACTGCAGTAGTTAATCCCCTTCGAAAAAGCCGCCACTTTGTCGGCGAAACATGTCAGGGGAGGGTGTTGAATGCCTAAAAAAATTTAGACCACTCTAATGCCTTACTCAGCCTAATACTTCAATGTACTAGAACCATCTGCTACCTTATTTATTCAGTCCTAGTGACTATATATAATATATAGAAAACCCAGTACTACAGTTGCTCGGATAGCTATCCAGCAATTTCTAATATGAGCCTCTGACAAGAAACTCAGGACTGCAATTATTGTCCAGTATATACAGAGCTAGTACAATTAGTATCTCTTACTCCCCTATACTACTACCTACAGCACGTCCTGAAGTAATTGCACGCTAGTACATCTATATTTATAGATTAATATTTCAGTACCCTATATCAGAACCTGATACAGTAGTATCTGATGTACTATTACTTATAATATTCATCTACAGAAGGCCTATACTAACTACATACGCAAATGGTGTGTTCCACTAGGGATATATACATATGTGGATACAATACCAATATTGATTAGTCTTGGTAACCTCACTATCCAACTCAATCCACTAATTGGAATATCCTATACAATCTATCTAGACTTGGTAGCAGAGCCATAGTTCTACAGGTCTAAATTTTATTGTGTTTTTTAAATGTTATGTTGTGTTTGTTTTGCAATTTTAATAAGACGTACAGGAGTACTTGATGGTGACCCGACAAACCACCCCGAGACCCGGAGAGGGGCTACCAGTACACTCCAGTGCTGGTACAGGGAAAGCTAAGATTCTCTACCACGCATTCAAGGATCATACCGACACGGAGGATATCGATGGGTACTTACAGGACTTTGAGCGATTATGCCAACTGCATAACATTCCATAGCCAAAATAATGGAATATTTAGCTTATAGACTACTAGTTTTGAGTTTTGAACTAAAACTGTTTAGGGTCTAAGCATTTTATAGGTTTAGGAATATATGACTTGGAAATGTGTTTATTATTGTATGTGTTTTATTTAATTATTCAAATAGCATATTGCATTATTCCATTATTGTCATATCCATGTATGCATTTATGTACGATTATACTAGCATGAATATAGATTATCTACATACCGATGCTATATATATTTTATATATTTTCTATAAATATGTGCATACTTGTTTATATTATATTACCACTATCTATGACATAGTTGTGAACATATGAATATGTGCTGTATATCTTTCCATATGCACTAGATACATATATATATATCTATATATATTTTTGAGCCTGCATAAATGCACTGATCATCTGTGATCATTATTTCCTAATGCCTTACTCTATGTTAACAAGGTCAAATCTCTGATCAGGTCTAGATAAAAGTTTAGTAAGAGGTTAAATTATGTGAGGGAGTGGATTCACACTCCCACCAACATTGACCAATCACTGTGTTTGGAAACCCCTTTAAATATGTACAATTTTAAGTGGCTGCAGGATTATGATTACGGCACTCTGCCGAAACTAGTCAACCAGCCTGCACCTTCTTACCCTTTGCTGTGATGTTTTAATTGAGAAATAAAGATTGGACTTTTATTCACACTTGGACGACTACTGCTTCATCCTTTCTATTTTTGTTCTCTTTGGGATTACAAGGAGTCCCTCAATTGGCAGCAGTTTTTCTTTAGTTCCTCACACACAAGCGAAATCAAGTGGATCAGTGGTTTTCGATTTTCGAGTTTTCTGGGAACCTGATTGGCTGACCGCGACACACCCCCGGCTTCACAGGCCCCCGATGACGTCACACGCTACGCTACGGAGTTCCGGAAGTCTGGTACTGTAGGGGATCCGGAGTTAAGCAAATCCTTGCAGGGGAACCGGCAGTTCAGCCGTTGTTTGTCCCCACTTAGGAGCACGCCTCTGAAGTATTCCTCACCACCGGACACGGACCACAGCGAATCATTAAGGCAGAAGGGTGAGTTTTGAATTTTACCCTATTCCGCAACAGTGGATGCCTGAAAGGATTGGGGCATATATAAATTATAATTCCTGATTGAAGGGGGTGTGTTGTGTTACTATTTACAGCCTTGGTATATGTGGTTTCTATTACTCATCACTGATGTCCTGGCTTTGAGTGCTACCATCCTATTGAATGTGACTTTATATCTGGGACAATTTCTCTCATTTTATTACTTTTTATCCTTGAAGCCCAGTATATTACTCACACTCTGGATTTGAGGACTGTGTGTTTTTCTAGTTCATCTGTAACATTTATCCAAGCAATATGGAAGCATCGGGTAATACACAGTATTATTCCCTTACCACCTAATGACTCAGATTATGAAGGCCTAGAATTAGAGGACTTTTTCAAGAAAGAATCTCAAGATATTAAACTGGGGGATTTGTTTTACTCCCTGGAGATCCTGAGGCTTAAGGAAATATGTTTAAAGCTTGATACCTGGCTCATAAATAAATACTTGGACTTAAGTATGATTCCTAGGGGTCTAAGGGTTAGAAAATTCCCCAATTTTGATGTTGGTAATAATGAAGAATTGATTTGTGAATGGAATAGCGTTTTGTCTGAATGCTCACTCAGATTAATGGGAATTCTTGTTAGGCTGAAAAATGAGCAGCTGCAAACAGTTAGACATGAAATTACTGCATTACAAATAGAACTTGGTAAATTTAAGGAAGCGAGTGAGTATTGTGAGTTTGACAGAATGTTAGTTGAAGTAGTTGAAACATCTAGGAAAGAACTTATTAACATACAGCATACCAAATTTCTGCGGGATCAGAGGGACTACCATGAGAATAAGGTTTACATTTGGCATAAACCTAGGAGATCTAGAAATAGACCAAATAAAAATAAGAGCATTGATAAAAACAACCCTGAGTCAGATATAGAGACCAGGGAGGTAAAAAGTGGTCCCTCTAATAAACACAGAAAGAATAAACAAAAGAAAAAGGTTACCTTTGTGACAACTGACACAACAGATGATGATCAGTCTTCTTTTGCTGCTTCTACATCTGGTGAAGACAATTCAGGATCAGATGGGGAGGGTATTTTAATGTTACCAACCCCTGAATTACTTACACAAGTAAGCATGACAAATGCTAATGAGAACTCAAATAGTATGGCAAAAAGAGGCGCTAGGTCTAAGATCAGTAGCTCTCCAGCACACAGACCACCAATTGGTGCCACAGTAACAGATACTATTAGTTCCAGGGAACATATCACAACAGGAGTGACCCCAGAGAATTACACTCAGGTTTTTCGGCCGGCCCTAAAACAAAAAACAGGGGGGGGGGGAAGGGCCCCAAGCATGTACAACACAGATATACCCTCAGGGACAACCAGAACGGCAGCAAGCCCAAGTAGGCAATGTAGTAAATTTATCAACACATATACTTACAAAAGCAGAGTACAAAGTGTTAAACTATGGTTTAGGGTTTTGTCCTAATAACAGCTTTAATTTGTTTAACACTATTATTGACTTAAATAAGTTCATTAGAAAGCTCACTTTGGACAAACATTTCTCTCTGGAGACAGAGAATAATATCGCCAGTAGTCCTACTACACAAGAGGTTGCTTATGCGATATCAAGTGATGTAAAGGAAAATCTTAATTTTTCGGACACTTGTGATATTATTACTCTGGAAAGTCTTCAGTCAGAGGCCTATCACAGTGAAAATTCTAATAATATTTATTAATTTTCCTAGATTTAAGGGACAATCTACTTTTTATCCCATACATAGTCGTGGGAAGTCCCTTGAACTGTTCCACAAACGAGTAGTGGAGGATCTCACATCACTACACCAGTCTAAAAGTGTGAAAAAACATAATCTAACAGTAAATGAAAAATTGGCATTAAACAGTCTTAAAAGTAATATGTTCATCGTCCTAAAGAACTCTGATAAAGGCGGAAGTGTTGTTATTATGGACAAAGTATCATATATCTCAGAGGCCAAAAGGCAACTTGAGGATACAAGTACATATACCACACTGACATGTAATCCAACTGCTAGATTCCAAAGAGAACTGTATAGTCTATTGGATGATGGTGTACAATATGGCATTGTGGATGGTGAAACACTGAAGTATCTCAATGTGGTAAACCCTATTACTCCAGTGTTTCATCACTTACCCAAAGTACATAAAGGATTGACAAATGTAAAGGGGCGCCAGATCGTTTCAGGCATCGGCTCCCTTTTGGAGCCGTTGTCTGAATGGTTGGATGCCATTCTGCAACCTATTGTCCTTGATCTACACAGTTATATCAAGGACACTACCCATGTTTTGCAACTTTTTGACGATTTTACATGGACAGCTGACCACAGTTGGTTAGCTGTGGATGTGATATCTTTATATTCCAGTATCCCTCACAATTTGGGTATTAAGGCCATAAAGTACTTTCTAGAGTTACACTATAATATTGAGGAATATGTAATAGAATATATACTTAAAGTCACAACCTTTCTGTTGCAACATAATTATTTCTATTTTGAGGGCACTTATTATCTGCAGAGACAAGGCACGGCAATGGGGGCTAAGTTTGCCCCCTCATATGCCAACATCTTTATGGGTTGGCTAGAAAGATGTTTTGTCTATTCAGATAGCAATCCCTATAGGAAACACATTAGCCTATATAAACGTTTCATTGATGACCTGCTTTTGGTATGGACATCTAGTGAAACGGAGGCTGAAAGTTTTGTGCGTTACCTCAATGAGAGTGACAATGGGGTCAATTTCACCAGCGAATGGAACAGAATGACGATTAATTACCTGGATATCTCCCTAGAGGGAGAGATTGATACAGGAAAAGTAATTACCCGTCTGTACAGGAAGCCTATTTCTGGTAACACGCTCTTGCATAGTAAGAGTGCTCACCCGAAACATGTCTTAAGGGGAATAGCCAAGGGACAGCTATTACGGACTAGACGAATTTGTAACACAGACACAGACTTCAAGAAAGAGAGCAAACATATAGCAGACAGACTGATTGAGAGGGGATACCAGCCCAGCATGATCAATAATGTGGCTAAGGAAGTGGGTAGTGTGGATAGACAGGACACTCTTACACCTAGGCCAAATAAAGGGGATGATAATAGAACTCTTTTTATTACACAATATTCATCGGAATACAATGAAGTTTGTAATATTATAAGAAAATACTTCCCAATACTGCGTGGAGACAAGGCTTTAAAAAGAACTGTGGACAAAGGCTTTAAATGTGTTTATTCCAGAGGTGTCACCTTAGGTAACATCTTGTCCCCTTCCCTTTTACCACAAAAGGAAGTATCAGCTACATGGTTGGCCGTAAATGGCACATACAAATGTAGCAATGGTAGATGTAAGGCCTGTGACTACATAGCAGAGGGAAGAAACTTCTATTCTCATGTCACTAATGAAACATTCGAGACTAAAGGATGTATTAGATGCTCTGCTCATTTCGTTGTGTACCTCATTGAATGTAGCGAGCATTGCCGGCAGTATGTGGGCATGACTACCAGGGATGTCCGTACGAGAGTACGAGAGCACCTGGGTTACATCAAAAATGAGAAAACAGTCTCAGCACTGTCAAGACATTTCATTGAGGTACACGGAGGAGATGTTAGAGCATTTAATTGGAGGGCAATTGAACAGGTTAAGCAACCATTCAGAGGTGGGAATAAAGAGGAAATTCTGGCCAGACAGGAAGCCTTTTGGATTTTCAAACTTCAAACCCAGGTACCAAGGGGCTTCATTTCAGAATATGATCTCATCAACCACTGGCATTGATATATGGTTCGTGACACTGTGATTTATTTTAATTTTATTTTATGGGCCTATTCCCTGTCCCACAAATGCCACACTGGTACCCTTTGCATATTGTTTTACATGCTGGGTTGGTATCCAATCAATTTAACACCATTTTTTGTGGTTACCAAATGATGCTAACAGTTTGCACTGACTTACCTTTCATTAAAATAAGAGGGAATTCTGCTCTGGGCCACCTTTCATACATCTTAGTATTTAGGGATATTTACTTATGCTCTACTCTCAAACATACACTAGTACTTTGTTTACAAACACATATGTCTATAGATTTTGGGCATAATACCATACAATTTGCATAACATACTTTAAGCACATTATATGAGTTTAATTCCATAGCCAAAATAATGGAATATTTAGCTTATAGACTACTAGTTTTGAGTTTTGAACTAAAACTGTTTAGGGTCTAAGCATTTTATAGGTTTAGGAATATATGACTTGGAAATGTGTTTATTATTGTATGTGTTTTATTTAATTATTCAAATAGCATATTGCATTATTCCATTATTGTCATATCCATGTATGCATTTATGTACGATTATACTAGCATGAATATAGATTATCTACATACCGATGCTAGATATATTTTATATATTTTCTATAAATATGTGCATACTTGTTTATATTATATTACCACTATCTATGACATAGTTGTGAACACATGAATATGTGCTGTATATCTTTCCATATGCACTAGATACATATATATATCTATATATATTTTTGAGCCTGCATAAATGCACTGATCATCTGTGATCATTATTTCCTAATGCCTTACTCTATGTTAACAAGGTCAAATCTCTGATCAGGTCTAGATAAAAGTTTAGTAAGAGGTTAAATTATGTGAGGGAGTGGATTCACACTCCCACCAACATTGACCAATCACTGTGTTTGGAAACCCCTTTAAATATGTACAATTTTAAGTGGCTGCAGGATTATGATTACGGCACTCTGCCGAAACTAGTCAACCAGCCTGCACCTTCTTACCCTTTGCTGTGATGTTTTAATTGAGAAATAAAGATTGGACTTTTATTCACACTTGGACGACTACTGCTTCATCCTTTCTATTTTTGCATAATATTAGTACCGCTGACCAAGTTCCCCTACTGGCTGGCAAGTTATCCGGGCGGGCCGCTGATGCCTACCGCACCATACCAGATGAGGACAGCAGGGACTACCAGAAGGTAAAACAGGCCATCCTGACTAGGTATGCTATTACCCCGGAGGCATACCGACAGCGGTTCCGAGACCTGAAGAAGCTGGAGAAAGATACCCACACTGAGTGGGCGCATCGGCTAACCAGGGCCGCTAAAGGCTGGTTGCAGGCAGCCCAAGTCACCCAGTTGGAAGACCTTTTACAACTCCTATTGATGGAGCAATTCTTCCAAGGGGTGTCCACTGAATTGCAAAACTGTCTGAGAGATCGAAAACCGTGCACAGTACATACCGCAGCGACCTTGGCCGACGAATACCAAGACGCTCGGAGAGCTCAACGAACACAGCAACGCTCCAGTATTGGGGTCACCCCAACCCCCACTGCAGCTCCCACACCTCTGCTACCCCATCCTGGAGGGGGAATCTACCCACCCCCTCCCCGATACCAGACTCGATCAGCTATCCGTTGCCATCTTTGTAACCAACAAGGGCACATTCAGAGAGACTGTCCCAGGAACAAGAACCGATCCACCTGGAACAACCAGAACAACTTGTCAAACAACCGGGCAGCTGTACACAGCTACCAGAACGAGCCCCGACTACAGACCCAACCCGCAGTTTTCCACGAGGAACCCTTGGGCATCTTACACGAGGTAAACCCAGTACAGGCCGCTTCGGACAACCTACAAAGCCACCGCCAGGTGGTCTATATAGAGGGCCGACGTGTCCAAGGGCTGCGTGACTCTGGGGCCACCATAACCTTGTTCCGGCAACATTTAGTTTCCACCAATCAACTCACCGGAGACTGTGTAGCTGTCCGGGTGGCCGGGGGAGCCATTTACAAGATTCCCACGGCCAAAGTACACTTGGATTGGGGAGCAGGGTTGGGGAATGTAGAAGTGGGCCTTATGCAAAATTTGCCCGCAGACGTTATTTTGGGAAACTACTTAGGGGAGCTTACTTCAGCGTTTGCACCCTGAACCTCCCCACAAGCAGCACTGCCCATGGTTACCCGACAACAGGCCCGCACCAACGCACTGGCTGATCACTCTGAGGCTCAGGTAAGCAATCGCCCCCCTAATGTCTCTCGGGCCCCTCCACTAGAGTTTGGTAGCGAAGTGGCCACTGACCCCTCGTTGCAAGTATATAGGGATAAGGTAGACCAGAATCAGGCGGGGTTGGAAGGAGAGAGGTACGGTTTGGACAAGGGGTTACTGTACAGGTATGCAGAGAAGATAGTGGCTTTATCTATTCCCCTGTTCGTTCAGCAGTTAATAGTACCTCAGAGGTATAGACGAGAACTGCTATGGGTTGCCCACGATATTCCGCTGTCAGGCCACCTAGGAGTTAGTCGGACGAAGCACCGCCTAACTCAGAATTTCTTTTGGCCAGGGATCACCAAAGATATTAGGCAGTATTGCCAGACGTGTGACACCTGCCAACGAGTAGGGAAAAGAGGAGACCGATATAAGGCGAAGCTACACTCCCTCCCCATAATAGAGGAGCCTTTTAGTCGAGTGGCAGTGGACCTCATTGGCCCCCTAGCCAAGCCTAGCCCCTCGGGGAAGAGGTATATACTCACGGTCGTGGATTATGCCACCCGATATCCCGAGGCAGTGGCTCTGGCTAATATTCATGCCGAGACCGTGGCGGATGCCCTCATCAGAATCTTCTCCCGCATGGGATTTCCCCGGGAGATTATTTCGGACTGGGGCACCCAGTTTACGGCCGAGATTACCCACCAGTTGTGGAGAGCATGTGGGGTGAATCCCATTGTAAATTCCGCTCATCACCCCCAGTCTAATGGGCTCTGTGAACGGTTTAATGGAACACTAAAACAGATGCTCCGCACGTTCATACCCAGAAGAACTGGGAGCGGTTTCTACCCCATTTGCTTTTCGCCTACCGGGAGGTACCTCAGGAGTCCATGGGGTTCTCTCCCTTTGAATTATTATTCGGAAGGAGGGTACGGGGTCCCCTAGACTTAATCCGAGAGCATTGGGAGGGGGAAGTCACTAGTGACGGTACTCCTATCGTACCATACGTGCTGGAGTTTAGGGAGCGCCTGGAGGCCCTGACTCGGACCGTCCGCTCCAACCTTCAGGCGGCTCAAACCCGTCAGCGCCGTTGGTATGATAGGGGCGCCAGGGACCGCAGTTTTCAGACTGGGCAGAAGGTGCTAATCTTAAAACCGGTCAAAAATGATAAACTGTAGGTCTCCTGGCAGGGCCCATACAAGGTAGTGGAACAAATCTGTGACACCACCTATGTGATCGGCCCATGTACTGGAGCAGGCGGTAGACGCATGCTCCATGTAAATATGTTGAAGCCGTACCATGAATGCGCAGAGGAGGTGAATGCTATTTGCGCCCCTGCCACGGACGACGCAGACAGTTTACCTCTTCCCGACCTCCTAGGAAAGAAGAACCGGAATGAAGGTCTGGGAGAGGTACAATTGGGTGAGCGGTTAAGTCCTCGGGAACGAGCTCAAATAGCAGAGCTACTGCAGGAAAAGAGAGACACGTTCTCCAAAGTGCCTGGATATACTCGACTGGCCACCCATAGGGTAGAAACCCCAGGTCACCTCCCCATGCGTCAACCTCCTTACCGCATACCAGAATCGGTGAGAGAACACATGCGGAAGGAGATTGACGAGATGCTACAGTTAGGAGTGATTGAGCACCCGGACAGCCCCTGGGCCTTTCCGGTAGTTCTAGTGCCGAAGCGGGACGGCACGACCCGCTTCTGCGTAGACTACCGGAAACTTAATGATAAAACCGTCTCTGACGCCTACCCTATGCCCCGGATAGATGAGCTCCTAGATAAAATGGCTCGAGGCCAGTACCTCACCACCATAGATCTGTGTAAGGGGTACTGGCAGATCCCACTAGCTGAGGATGCCATCCCCAAATCAGCGTTCGTCTCTCCGTTTGGCTTGTACCAATTCAAGGTCATGCCATTCGGGATGAAGAACGCTCCGGCTACTTTCCAGCGAATGGTAGATCGGCTACTGGATGGGTCCCAAGAGTACGCATGCGCCTATTTAGACGACATAGCTATATTTAGCAGCTCCTGGGACGAGCATTTGAACCATATAGGGGTGATCCTAGATCGCATTTGGGAGGCAGGATTAACCCTTAAGCCTAGCAAATGTCATATAGGGATGGCGGAGGTCCACTACCTAGGGCACCGAGTATGTAGCCGGCAGCAGAAGCCCGAACCGGCCAAGGTAGAGGCCATAGCCAAGTGGCCCACTCCCCGTACCAAGACCCAAGTGCTAGCCTTTCTAGGTACCGCAGGCTATTATAGGAAGTTTGTACCTAATTATAGTACCCTAGCCAAACCCCTCACCGACCTCACCCGTAAAAACCTTCCTAAGATTGTTACCTGGAGCCCAGAGTGTGAACAAGCATTCCAAGAACTGAAAAACGCTCTCGTAAATGCCCCGGATCCAACTAAACGCTTTCTCGTCCATACAGACGCTTCTATATTGGATTGGGAGCTGGCTGAGCCAAGTCGGGGCTGATGGCAGCGAGCATCCTGTGGCCTACCTAAGCAATCCATTACCGACCTGGGAAGCAAAACGGCAACGCCGACGGGTTGTCCAGACAAACTGAACTTGAACCTTGATCTGTGAACACTCCTCCGGACCTCCCCAAGCCAATCCGTTGGGATCAGACTGGGTATGCCGGTTTGGTTCTGGGGGAGCATTGTGGCAAACCTCGCCACTTATGAACTATGCAGGAATTGTTATTTAGGCTAATGGTTAAAATGTATGTTACTGTTTAAACTCCCTGCTGTTTCAGTTGGGAAACCCCTTGTAGGGGAGACTGTTTTTAAAAAGTGTTTGTTTGTTTTTTCTGTTGAAGAAATAGTTGTTGTTGACTCCCAAGCTATGTGTCGTCTAGTTCTTGGTGGAAAGGGGTTATTATTACAATTACCAAGAGTAGTTACTTGCTTGTCTCTGCTTACCAGAAAGATATTACAGATCCTACTGCCTCTGCTACAATTACCAAGAGTAGTTACTTGCTTGTCTCTGCCTACCCAAAATATATTACAGATCCTACTGCCTCTCTGCTACAGTAACAATAAAAGATAAAGAGTAGGAGGGCGCCTGGAGCGGAGTGAAAATAAATAAGCGGGGGGCTAATGGTACAAAAGTAAGAACCTGTGTAAAGGGGAAAAATGAAAAATATATTAATATATACAGGGAGTGCAGAATTATTAGGCAAATGATTATTTTGACCACATCATCCTCTTTATGCATGTTGTCTTACTCCAAGCTGTATAGGCTCGAAAGCCTACTACCAATTAAGCATATTAGGTGATGTGCATCTCTGTAATGAGAATGGGTGTGGTCTAATGACATCAACACCCTATATCAGGTGTGCATAATTATTAGGCAACTTCCTTTCCTTTGGCAAAATGGGTTCAACAGAAGGACTTGACAGGCTCAGAAAAGTAAAAAATAGTGAGATATCTTGCAGAGGGATGCAGCACTCTTAAAATTGCAAAGCTTCTGAAGCGTGATCATCGAACAATCAAGCGTTTCATTCAAAATAGTCAACAGGGTCGCATAAAGCGTGTGGAAAAACCAAGGCGCAAAATAACTGCCCATGAACTGAGAAAAGTCAAGCGTGCAGCTGCCAAGATGCCACTTGCCACCAGTTTGGCCATATTTCAGAGCTGCAACATCACTGGAGTGCCCAAAAGCACAAGGAGTGCAATACTCAGAGACATGGCCAAGGTAAGAAAGGCTGAAAGACGACCACCACTGAACAAGACACACAAGCTGAAACGTCAAGACTGGGCCAAGAAATATCTCAAGACTGATTTTTCTAAGGTTTTATTGACTGATGAAATGAGAGTGAGTCTTGATGGGCCAGATGGATGGGCCCGTGGCTGGATTGGTAAAGGGCAGAGAGCTCCAGTCCGACTCAGACGCCAGCAAGGTGGAGGTGAAGTACTGGTTTGGGCTGGTATCATCAAAAATGAGCTTGTGGGGCCTTTTCGGGTTGAGGATGGAGTCAAGCTCAACTCCCAGTCCTACTGCCAGTTTCTGGAAGACACCTTCTTCAAGCAGTGGTACAGGAAGAAGTCTGCATCCTTCAAGAAAAACATGATTTTCATGCAGGACAATGCTCCATCACACGCGTCCAAGTACTCCACAGCGTGGCTGGCAAGAAAGGGTATAAAAGAAGAAAATCTAATGACATGGCCTCCTTGTTCACCTGATCTGAACCCCATTGAGAACCTGTGGTCCATCATCAAATGTGAGATTTACAAGGAGGGAAAACAGTACACCTCTCTGAACAGTGTCTGGGAGGCTGTGGTTGCTGCTGCACGCAATGTTGATGGTGAACAGATCAAAACACTGACAGAATCCATGGATGGCAGGCTTTTGAGTGTCCTTGCAAAGAAAGGTGGCTATATTGGTCACTGATTTGTTTTTGTTTTGTTTTTGAATGTCAGAAATGTATATTTGTGAATGTTGAGATGTTATATTGGTTTCACTGGTAAAAATAAATAATTGAAATGGGTATATATTTGTTTTTTGTTAAGTTGCCTAATAATTATGCACAGTAATAGTCACCTGCACACACAGATATCCCCCTAAAATAGCTATAACTAAAAACAAACTAAAAACTACTTCCAAAACTATTCAGCTTTGATATTAATGAGTTTTTTGGGTTCATTGAGAACATGGTTGTTGTTCAATAATAAAATTAATCCTCAAAAATACAACTTGCCTAATAATTCTGCACTCCCTGTATATATAAATAAGAAAAGTGTTTTATCTAAACCCAGTGCTAAAAATGAGTGGACTCCTTAGTATAAACAATGTATTTAATACAAACTTGAAATCCAGACACGTAAATCACGTAGACACATTAATCACGTACAAGTACCTATGTCATCACAGATGAAAAATCTCTAGTCAGATGTATATAAAGTTACATATGAACTAAGTATCAAGTTGCAATATTGCTAAGGCATGTGAAGGGTTATACATTCTCTGTCTCCCAGATTACCACCAAATAAAAAATTAAATAATAAAAAATATACATCTGTTTTAAAATTTCCAAGATAAAGAACAATTGAAAAAATGAAAAGCCTTGATATCCATTTGGGTACTGAAATTTCGGGTGATAATTACAGTTCCTTGAATAACGGCATGCAGCCTGAGGTAATGGTTGTAGCAGATGTAGATTTACCAAGTAAATAAATCAAAGTTCCTTAATTTAAAGTTCCAAGCAGACCAACAAACACTATCAGGTAACGTATGGCGCTAGTAATTATGGCTTATGCTCACAGAACTTTCAATGACGGCAAACAGCCATGAATTAACCGTTTATATTATCGGTGGATGCAGAGCTTGAATAAGGTACTCACCCTCTCGTTCTTGATAGTAAATTAGGGTATACCTCTTATTATTCTCTCTCCTCGGATCCTCTGTTCCTTCTTGACACAGCAGGTCTTTTTAGTACGGGAGTTCCGTTGTAGGCGTCACAGAGGCTGTAATCGGTAATAGCTATGTAAGCTGTATATGGGAATTCCGTCGTGGGCGTCACAGAGGCTTGATCGATACTCTCTGTGGGACTCCTCTATTGGATGTTAAGTACCTGCACTTAGTGCAATTGCATGCAGGATACTGTGATTCACCAACTCCACTTTACAACGGATTGGCAATGTAATGGAAAGTCCAATATTAAGTTTGGCCAAACTCTTGAGTTACAGATAATAAAATCCTGGATAGTATACCGGAATAGAAGGTGGGTTTTTAGGCTGGCAGCACTTCATGGGACTTCTAATCGGCTGGTCCTGTTGTCATTTTCATTCACCTTTGGCGTTCACCCGATGGGTGCTGCCTTCATTTTAATTTTTGATCCGGATGGATGTGTTTAATTTGTTTTCCTTAAGCTTATGTCTGTTAGATTTTCGTTTTATGAATGTTTTTCTCTGGAACCGATACTTGCCATTATTGGTAGCGTGGGCACGCTCTTGGAAGTTGCGCACTTGTTGACTATTATGAATTATGTTTCTAGTTAATTTATCGTTCCTTCTGGATGAATTTTCTTGAACCTTGAACTGTTCCAGAGTGTCCTTATGCCAGGCTGGTACTGGTCAGGTGCTTTTTCAGCTTTTACCAGGGTTCATGTAACCTTCGTGGTGCTGAGACTCAAACGTTATTTCCATCTTTGGAAGTTGGGAGATGTGTGTGACTTTTGTGGTCTGGTGTGCCGTGTGATTAATGTTTTGTGTTTCACTCGAAGTTCTTCCAGATACTGTCTCTTTAGCCTATTGCGCATTTTCTTGCAGTGGCGGAGTATCATTCTTCCCGCTTTGGGTAGATCATCTGGTCTGGTTGCTCTGGCATGTTTGTCTTTCTCTGTTCTGAGTTGTATTACTCTGAGAGGGGGTGTGCAGGGGTTCCCTGCCTTTTGTGGGGAGCTACGGCTCCAGCGTTTGGCTGCTCAAGGTAGTTTCTTTGGAAACTAGTTCCTTTAGAATCTCTGACTGTTGTCTATTCCATTTTAATACCCAGGTCGGACTACGGTCTTCGGCATTCGGGTGTATTGCAACCTCTCTGTAACGCTAGCTTTGGGGCTTGTCAGTAAAAGAGTCGAGGTCGGGTACGGATGGCTGCTCTTCGGGGGTCAGGCAGTTGTTCATTTTTCCTCGATGCTCTGTTGGGGGTTTGTGGCGGTGCCTTACGTTAATCTCTGGGATGGCGAGCAGGGCCCTGGGTTATCATTTGACCTTTGGGTATTGATGCTTCCCTGCCTGTGTGTGTATCACGTGTTGCCGCTTGCCTACAAGGTTTTTTTTTCTGTTGTGATCCATTTGCACTGGGTGCGGAATCTCAGACTGTTCAGGAGTCCTTCGGAACTCTTGGGTTTGAGGCTGTTTCTAGATCGCCAAATCTACGGACTTTAGAGGTGCGCTCCTCCTTGGAGGAGGCAGTTTAGGGTCCTTCCAAAAATTGGATCTTTCAGTCGACCCTGGCCTTGGTTCATGTCTCTCCATGGAAGGGTGGGGACTGTTTGGTTTCACACTTGATGTTTGTGGTCCCGCAGGCCCCTCTCGTAGGGGCTGGGGCTCTGTGAGAAATGCCTATCTGACTGGCTTAGGCTTTCGGTCTTTCTAACGGGTTCCTACTGGTCTTCTGGTGCATTTACAATGTTCCTGTGGACTTCAGGTGTTTTCAACTAGGTTGACGATTTGGCCGAGGGGTCTCGCCTCGATGGTAGGGTGTTTTCCGTTGTTTTCATGCCCTTCTCTTTCAGAGTTGGGTTTGGGTTCTCCGGGTTCGGGGTTACCTTATTATTTGTGGAGTCCTGGGGGCCTTTAGTCTTGCCTTGCAGGGTTTTTTCCCTTCCTGCGTTTCAGGATCCTGGAAGGGGATCTGCAAGATCCTTTTGGGGACTTCTTCCCTTGGGAACTGTGTCTTATTTTGCCCATGACTGTGTGTACGGGGTCTCGTACCCAAGCATAATGTTTATCCTGACTCACGGTAGCATGCCGTTTGTAGCAGGGGTCTGATTGGGGACTTTGTTCCTCATTGGTCCTCCTTTCTTTTCCAGTAGTCTGAAACTCCTGTCCTCGGTCTTTTGACTAGCCTTTTGGCTGTGACTGTTATCCTGGAGGGAAGGCAGGGTTGATCGTTTTCTTACTGTTAGTCCTCTCCTTTCAGGGAGAATTTTGGATGTCCTCCTCCTTTTCTACTGGCGTCTGGTTCCGGGAGGGGGCGCTCCTTTGAGTCGCTATTTGGAGGACTGTAAGCCCTTGGAGGTTTGCAGTTGGAACCATCTACAGCTTTTTGCTCGGTGATGGTGTAACCAGTTCCAACTACTTGCTTTTGTCTGGATGCTAACAAGCTTTGAAGCTTCGAAATTTGAGTTTGCAATAGGGTCAGCCTTACTTTTGGAGGTTGGTCTTTGTGACTTCCTGTTCGGGCGGTTTGAGTTTCTCGTGGAGAGCTCTTTTCTAACTGCTGGGATAGTTATCCTGTTTTCTGCTGTCTCTGCCTATCTAGCCTCCAGTCCTAGATATGTTATGGGGCATCGGGGGTCTCATGTTTTTCCTGGAGTACCGTAGGGTATGGTATGGGATTAGAGACATGAGGGGTTCCTTGAGTCCTTTTTGGGACATGGTTCCTTGTGTATGGATCCTTTCTTCTTCGGGACTTGTGTTCTAGGGAGCTTGTCTCGCTGGGCGTTGACTTAATTACATACTAATTAATGATTGAGCTAAGCATAATTCTATCCTATATACTAATTAATGGCTGGGATAAGCATAAGGCTATCCTACATACTAATTAATGCCTGGGATAAGCATAAAGCTATCCTACATACTAATTAATGCCTGGGATAAGCATAAAGCTATACTACATGCTAATTAATGCCTGGGAAAAACATTAACCTATTCTACATACTAATTAATGCCTGGAATAAGCAAAAGACCATCTTACTAATTAATGCCTGGGATAAACGTTATGATGCTACCCTACATGCTAATTAATGCCTGAGATAAGACTATCCTAAATACTAATTGTCAGGCTATTGCTGAGTGACATTAGATAATATCACAATTCTATGGTAGACTGTCCCTTTAAATTCTAAAATCAAAATTTTCAGCCCAAAACCCTCTCTACTCTCAATACACAGACTGCCTGCTGTGACCAGATACACATTACAGGCCAGGATGTCTCAATTATCCACTTCAAATGAAGCCTTTATAAGGAGTTTTCCTATCTGAAGGAGCGGACTGTTATATATTTCAGAATACAATATTAATTATGACTATCTCCGCGGTAACCTTCACGTGTTATATATTTTATATTAGGTTACAGATATAATTAAAACTATCTCAGCAGTATCCTCCAATATATTTGTATTTTTTTTTTTAGTAGTTCTATTCAGGTGATATCTTTTTAACCTCTTAAGGACATATGACGGAATTTTTCCGTCATAAAACAATTGAGCAAACTGAAAGCTGTGTCCTTAAAGGGTTAAACACGGCAAATTATAGTTGTGGAGTAAAGAGGATTCAGTTTGGAAAAATATATACAGATTTATTAAACATTAAACAAGCTACTAACAAGCGATATACCATTTAATTATACACATAAAAATTTCTCTGATACCATATGAAATTAAATCTACTATTTTGCTTAGTTTTTTAACCCTATGGGTACAAATCTAACAGTGAAATCTATTACAAAGTAAAATGAACCAGCATGGACCATTTCTGCAGTGTGTGTTACTAACAACGGTTATTTAATATAATCTTAGCCAAATATTATCATTAAAATTAGGTTTTGGTAGCTCAATAATACAATGCAATCAGTCAGATTTAGAAGGAACGCATAAGAACCTCTCTAATGCATCAACAAGTCTCAACTTGAGGGAATATAAAACTACTAAAATAAAATATACTTAAACACAAGACCAGGGTTGTTCTTACAATAAACTGAATTAAGTGAATACTATCTGTAACAAGATTTTCTAATATTGGTAGCTGAATTAGATTCCTAGACAATTATAAATTAGACTATAGGGATAAGTACATATAAAAGTTGGGCCTCTAATCATCTAATACAAATCTTAATAAGAACCTTAAATGTAACAACTGCTTATATATAATTAAATACTTCCCCAAATATTTGCTCCGCCATACCCTGTGTTATTACTAGTCCAGCTGTGTGTTTCCCCTGCATCCGGTCCCACAAAATCTCTAAGTCCACAGGAAAAACAGGCAATAATTTCCAAGGATATCAAAAATATAGAATGGGTACAACCAGGATTCAAAATTCTATTTCAGAGGAAAATTGGACAGCGTATCCGCCCTTCTTTCATGCAACCCAGAGTTTCCTGTGTGTGTCCTGTGTCACAATTTATCCTGAACTATAACTCCGCCCTAGTCTCTAACAGCCATTCACAGATGTGTGAGGATCTGTAGTGCTGTGATTGGATGGATGCTAATTAACTTGGGAATAATTTCCTCATGTTAAGTATAGCTGGTTTTACTTTTACTAATTTACCACAAGATGGCGATGGTGAGTTGTGCTATAAAAGTGAACTTGTGTAACTTTCTTATATTTATTCTTCTTAGAAGTCATTTTTCATATATCATACACATATATATTTAATATACATAGTGTATATATATATATATATACATACACATATATATATATATACATACATACATCCATGTCTACTTGAAAGCATGCAAATATATTTCATTTAATATTTTAAAAATTTACCAGTTTAAAATTAAATCCTTATGTCTTAGATAGACACTTATTTAAACATAAGGCATATACATAAATAGAATTTCCTTATGTGGGCATCTCATATATAAGTGTATGTTACAGATGAGGCATAATTAATTATATAGTATTTGACAATAGTTTATCATTATATGTATCTCTTAATCTGTCATGACTCCTCAATGTGTGGTGATACCTGCGAGTATAATTTGGTCAGGTAATCAGTATATATATATATCTATATACAATACATAAATGTACAAGTCACACACACACACACACACACACACACACACACACATATATATATATATACACAGGCATATATATATTCATATCATACTGGTTATTTCATATACTTAATTCCATATTTAACTTATCTATACAAATAGTTATCAGATTTTTTAAGTAGTTATTTTAAAAACATATGATCCTTCTACACACACAATGCAATACTGGTCATTTTTACATGTCCTTCCTTACACATTTAAATTTCTCTATACATTTAGATATGTGGGACATTTTTTATCACAATTTTATGTGCCAATTCATATTTACACCATTCTAACCTTTAATTTCTTATATTTCAAAATTGTATTTCTTTTCTTAATAAACATTGTTGTACCACAATTCAATTTAGGGAGTGTCTGAATTGACCATTTAGATTAGCAGGCATCTCATTAACATATGAGTGAGAGCCCATTTGTAATTCCATCCACCAGAGCATAAACAAAATCTTAGACAAAGGGACTCCACTCCCTTGAGTTGGAACAACGGTTCTCTCTGTCCTGTTGATAAAGCCCCCAGGTGATATCCTGTTCAGGTAACTCCTGGACACATGCTTTTTGTTAGCTGATTTTTGGTTTATTTTTGTGTTAACAAACAGCAGGGGTTCTTCCTGGTAAAACCTTTGGACACGTGATCCCACTGTCAGTGTGCCAGGAATCAGACTGAGACGAGAAGTGCAAAAATAATCACACCTTTATTCATAGAAAACAATAATAAAAAGTCCACAAGTCAAATAAGAAGCCAGGAGTCAAAACCAGAGCTGGTAGTCAGACGAGCCGAGTCAGGAGCCAAAGCGAATAGTCAGACGAGCCGGAATCAGGAACAAGGAAAACAGCAGAGTCAGGAACAAGCCAGGGATCAGGAACCAGGAAGGATGTCAGGCAGCCAGGTAATACACAGGAACTCTCACAAACAGGTCTGAGACAACGCAAAGGCAAAGCATACTGAACAGAGGCCCTTTAAATAATAAGTGATGACATTACAATTCTGAGACTGCATCCTGTCTCACATGGATGATGCACACCAGTCTGGCCATAAAAGGAAGTGTAGGAAATGAGCAGCATCCCCCACAATGCACCATAGTCAGGAAGAGAGGTGAGTAAAATGGCTGCCAGCAGCACATGGCAAACAACAGGGAAATGGAGGTGACCAATGGAGTGGATCATTCTCTTTACGGGTCATGTCTGTGATAGGTTTGACCAAGGAAGAAAAGTTTTTAATAAACTTTCTATAGTAATTGGCGAACCCCAAAAAGCGTTGAATAGACCCGAAGACCAACTGGGCGAGGCCACTGCAGAACTGCAGATAACTTGTCAGGATCCATGGAGAACCCTGCAACGGAGATAACATAACCTAGGAAGGTTACTTGAGTCTGGTGGAACTCACATTTCTCGAGTTTACAAAACAGTTCTCACGTAGTCTCTGAAGAACCCGTGTAACAGAACGATGAGCCTCAAGTGTGGGTGAGTGTATGAGGATGTCGTCTAAGTACACCACAACACACTGTTGCAACATATCTCGTAGGACATCATTATTAAATTCCTGAAAAACAGCAGGAGCATTACATAGGCCAAAGGATACTCATAATGCCCGCTCCTGGTGTTAAATGCTGTTTTCCATTCGTGGCCCTCCTTAATCCTAACGAGATTGTACGCTCCTCTCAAATCAAGTTTAGTAAAGACCGTAGCTCCCTTGAGGTCAAAGAGTTCCGTAATGAGCGGAATAGGGTAAGCATTCTTAATGGTAAGACGATTAAGACCCCTATAATCGATACATGGTCTTAACTCGCCACCCTTTTTCTTCAAAAAGAAGAAGCCAGCCCCTGCAGGAGAGCAGGATTTGCGGATGATCCCCCGCGACAGAGCATCGGCAACATACTCCTCCATAGCACAGTTCTCTGCAACAGACAGAGGGTACACCCGGCCCGAGGAGGAATGGCTCTGGGTTGCAGGTCTATGGCACAATTGTAAGACTGGGGAGGAGGCAACGTACCGGCACGCACCTTGTCAAACACGTCTAGGAACTCTCGGTACTCCTCTGGCAATTGAGCTACCGAAGATGTGCACAAGACTTTAACTGGTTTCCGAAGACAAGTGGAAATACATTGCAGGGACCACGACAAAATTTCGGACCTGCGCCAGTCGAGGCTGGGATTGTGCTTTTGGAGCCAGGGATAACCCAAAACAACCGGAAAATGCGGAGAGTTTATCACCTGGAACTGGAGGGTTTCAAAATGGAGAGCCCCAACAGCCATGGACAATGGAGCAGTTTCATGAGTAACGAGTGTGGGCTGAAGGGGCCTGCCATCAATGGCCTCAATAGCAAGCGGAACGGACCGAGGCAAAACAGGAATGGAGTGCTTTGATACAAAAGCACTGTTAATGAAATAGCCCCCAGCACCAGAGTCAACAAGATCCTGAGTGACTATGGAGGAGTCCACCCAGGAAAGGTCAACCGTCTCCATGGGAGGAGAGGGAGGCATGGGTGAGAACAAACACGTAGGAGACAACGGAACAAGAGGCTTCCGCAAGCGCTCCTGGGAAGAGAGCCTCTCTCTGAGTCTGATATCAATTAGGATCAAAAAAGACACCAATGCCTCGAGATCCTCTGGTTAATCTCTGGCAGCAACTTCGTCTTTAATCGCATCAGAGAGCCCATGAAAGAAGGCGGCAACAAGGGCTTCATTGTTCCAACCTACCTCTGCGGCAAGATTATGGAACTCAATAACATACTGAGCAACAGATCTTGTACCTTGCTGAATGGACATGAGTCGTTTAGCAGCAGAGGAGGAGCGAGCCAGAACATCAAATACCCTTCGAAAGAATGCCACAAATTCAGGGTAATTTGAAATCACAGGTTTATTAGTCTCCCACAAGGGATTAGCCCAGGCAAGAGCTGTGTCAGAGAGTAACGAGATGAGAAATCCCACCTTAGCTCTGTCAGAGGGAAACGCCTGAGGTAACATCTCAAAGTAAATGCCCACCTGGTTCAAAAACCCTCTGCACTGAATAGGATCACATCCATATCACTGAGGTAGAGGTGCAGAACCGGACATGGTCCAAATGTGCAGTGCGAGTCAGCAGGGTTTACAGGGCTAGTGCAAATTGATCCAAGCGGTGATCCTGTTCATCCATCCTGGAAATGATGGCAGGTAAAGGTGGATTATTAGCACCATCAGAATTCATGGCCTTTGCGTAATGTCAGGGTGCCAGGAATCAGACTGAGACGAGAAGTGCAAAAATAATCACACCTTTATTCATAGCAAAAAAGTCCGCAAGTCAAATAACAAGCCAGGAGTCAAAACCAGAGCTGGTAGTCAGACGAGCCGAGTCAGGAGCCAAAGCGAATAGTCAGACGAGCCGGAATCAGGAACAAGGAAAACAGCAGAGTCAGGAACAAGCCAGGGATCAGGAACTAGGAAGGACGTCAGACAGCCAGGTAATACACAGGAACTCTCACAAACAGGTCTGAGACAAAGCAAAGGCAAAGCATACTGAACAGAGGCCCTTTAAATAATAAGTGATGACATCAGAATTCTGAGACTGCATCCTATCTAACATGGATGATGCACACCAGTCTGGCCATAAAAGGAAGTGTAGGAAATGAGCAGGATCTCCCACAATGCACCATAGTCAGGAAAAGAGGTGAGTAAAATGGCTGCCAGCAGCACATGGCAAACAACAGGGAAAAGACCCTGACACCCACATAATTTTAAATACATTTCCTGTATCAAATGAATTCTTTTTCTAATTTGATAAAATAATTCTTCTGATATAGACAACTCTCCACAGATGATGTAACATATTCCCCCTTTTTAAATTCTCTTGATGTCAACGTAATTTGTGTGGGAAGGCTATTGTGAAACAGATTATTTTAGGTTCTTGCTTTTAGATCCTTAAAAGCAAACATACAGGCTCGATATACTCGTCCTCTGGTATCTTCAGTCAGCAACCCCTCTCCATTTCCTGGCCACCCTGCAGCATCAGGGGAGAGGAATCTCCGGCTGAGAATACTAGACAGGTTTGGAAATTTCATAGTGGAGCCGGCAGCAAGATGATGGATCACGTATGATCAACCTGTTATCGGATCCGTATAGAGCAACAATTTCAAAAACTTTTGTATTGAGTTTTTATCTCAACGGATCATCCCAGGTATAGGCCAAATAACTGCTGGTCAAGCTGAGGATTTCAGTTCACTGTTGTCATCTGGTGGGTTCCTGCTGCCATCTGGTGGGTTTCTGTTGTCATCTCATGGGATCCTGCTGTCATCTGGCTTTCTTCCCGTAGATCTCTGGATTGAAGTGTAGTCATCCCCTTTGCTCACAAGGTAGTCGTTCAATCTGGGCTCACAACGTCTGTTCCTCCTCTGATGGCATCATTCTCATCATCATCAGGTCTGGATCGGATCGTGTATTTACTAGGAAGAGACAACTGAGATGAGTATCTGGAACTCACCCTTCAAACATATCATCAGGAATTCAACTTCTTTACCCACTGAGCTAGATACTTTATATCTATCTGATCTTCTACCCTTCGTTACTGTGGTACAGGCATGTCATTTAATCCATCTTCTATGATTTGTAATTGGGACCTAGGATGGCACGCTCGCAACTGATTAATATGGACCCATTTATCTATAAAACTGTCATTTTTGGGGATCCTTATTTTATAGGCCACTGGAGATATTTTGTCAGTAATGACAAAAGGCCCCTTCCATTATGGAAGAAATTTCTTCTCCTTAACCTGATCTCTTCCAAAGTTATAAAGATAAACTTTATCATTAATTTCATATTCCTTTTTGGAAGTTTTAAGATCATAATAAGTTTTAGCGGTAGTTGCGGCCTTCTCTGTTTCTTTGAGCAAATGCAAAAGCATATTGCAGATGCTTCCTCAGGTTCTCTACATACTGATGTGTAATGGCAGCATTTATTAAATTCTGGTCTGAGGTGGGATACAGTAAATGCTGAGGTAGAATCATTCTTCTACTAGTCATCAGTTCATAAGGTAACATCTTAGTAGCACTACTTGGGGTTGCTTTCAATGCCATTAGGGCCAAAGGTAATTTTACATCCCAGTCCTGGCCTGTTTCACTCACAAACATTTTGAGGATTTTCACAATAGACTGGTTGTAACGCTCTACACCACTAGAGACTGCTCTATATGGTATGGTATATGGAGCTTTCTTTTAACCCCTAGTATTTTTCATGTCTTGGTCATCACTTCACTAGTGAAGTGGGTTCCCCGATCGGATTCGATTCTCTGGGGTAAACCAAATCTGGAAAACACGTGGTTGATGAGCAATGCTGCACATGTTTCAGTACTATTGTTAGGTGCACTGATGCACTCTACCCATTTAGTGAATAGGCATGTTACTGTCAACATGTATCTGTTGCCTCTTGATGACCTAATTACTGGACCAAATTATATCAATATGTATATCTGACCATGGCATTACCATCCCCCTTTTTTGCAATATTTAATACGTGAGTTTGGCACCACGATGGCCAGATGTGGGAGCATCATGGGCATGTTGAAGCATGAGACCCCTGAACTGGGTAGGTACCACCCATTGTGGGATGCCAGTTTTGGAGGTTCTAACAAACCATCCTGTAACATGAACTGTGATTTGGATTTCATGAAGATTCTAAGATCTTCCTTACCAATACAATTGTCTTTTGAGATGGGGTTGTTTTCAGGGTCTTCTATATGTTTATAGAAAATACCTTTAATGGTGTCTTCTCTTTAAATAGTGATCAGATCATAACTAGGAGAATCCTGACTCCATTGTACCAGGTTAGGCTCATCCTGTTTAGCCTGATTTCTGGTAATGACCTCTATCTGAATTGCACAAATTAAGTGGTCAATATTAAGCAGCTCTCCAGTTATGGCTCCTTGTTTGGCTAATTAATCTGCAAGATCATTGCCTTCCTTATCAGGACCTTGAATTTTGGAATGACCCTTGGTCTTTTTCCAGTGTATGGTTAAACCATTTGACACCACTAGCTTATCAATTTCACATAGCAACTTGCCATGTTTGACTAGTTTGTTGTTAGTTTTTTGCATACCATTTCTTTTCCAAGCTGGCAGTTATTTAACAAAACTGTCACGCATATAAATTGAGTCAGTATTGATCACAAATTCATGAATGCCTTTTTCAATAGCCATTTCAATTGTTTTTAGAACAGCAGTTAGTTCTGCTACTTGACTGGATCTTGGTCCAATGTTGAACCCTACAGAAATATTTGGGAATCCATTTGCCCAAGTCATACCAATGCCAGCGACTAATCTGCACTTATTATCGATAGTGGCATGGTAAGAACAACCATCAACATATACCCACGATAATGTTTGACACTGGTCCTCATATATTTTATATAGGCAAAGCAATTGTTCCTTCAGGAAATCATCTTCTAATAACTATTCCCCATAATCCTTAGCAGTACAGTCATGGAGCTCAGCAAGCCCTTGTGCGACTGGATTCCTTTTGTTTTGTTTATAGCGAATTTCTAAAGGCCAGCCTTGTAAGGATAGAGTTCAATCTGTTATGTAGCTTTTGGACAGGTTCTTATCTCTTATTCTCTCACTCTGCAGATATAGCAAAGGCTGGTGGGCCGTTTCTACAATAATTTTCTCACCCTGTATATAGCTGCGGAAATTTTGTAGAGCCCATACAGTAGATAAGAGGGCTTTTTTGCAATCACTAAATTTTATTTCTACTGGGGATAAAGTTTTGCTCGCATAAGCAATGACTTTGCTTAAATTATCATGCTTTTGGTATAAGATAGCACTCATGCTTATATCTGTGTAACCTGTTTCTAAGTAGAAAAGTTTACCGCCTTCAGGGTAAGCTAAGCAAGGAGCTTGAGTGAGTTTTCTTTTCAGCTCTCTTATGGCTGTCTCTTGAGTCTCACTCCAGTGCCATTTCACATCCTTCTTTAGGAGATGTAGCAGTGGTTTGGCTAATTCTGCATAATTATCAATAAATTTGCGAGAATAATTTGTCATACCCAGGAATGATCAGAATTCCTTTAAGTTAGTTGGGTTTTTAGAATTTGTTATAGCTTCCACCTTTTTCTTCTGAGGATTTAACCCTTCAGAAGTAACTTTACGTCCCAAGAAGTTCACACGGTTACGGCACCATTGGGCTTTTTGTAGGGATAGCTTGACACCTGCCCTTTTAAGTTAGCTGAGGACATGTTTAAGCTCTGTGACGTGTCTTTCAAAGTCTGTGCTTTTGATTAACACATCATCAACATAAGATAAGGTCCCCCTTTCCAGTGCATCAGGCATAGCCTTATGCATGAATACAGCAAATTCATGTCCTGAATTTATGTATCCAAATGGGAGTCTCTGGAATGCATACTGGAGCTTTTGGAATGAGAATGCCAGCTTATACTGGTCCTCCTCATGTACCTTTATAGTCCAATATCCCTGTGCACAATCAATGGCAGTGAATATTTTAGATCCCTGCATCTGTACTAGGCACTGGTTCAATATATGGCACAGGCCAGCCAGACATGTGCACTTGTTTGTTTAGCTGTCTTAAGTCAGCACACAAATGCCATTGTCCGTTGGGCTTAAGAACACCTAGAATAGGATTGTTGTAAGAGCTGTGCACATGTCTGATGATACCCCTTTCTTACAGGTTCCTTATGATTTCTGCAAGAGAATCATATGTGGCTAAAGGAAGTCTGTATTGTTTAACAAAGACAGGTGGTGCATTGGGATCTGTTTGGATTCTTGCAATGTGCAAGTCTGTAGTCCCACAGTCATAAGAATCCCTAGCAAAAATATGCTTGTACTCCATCAGGATTTCTCGTAGCTGTCTGCGTTAATCATCACTGGAACAGCCATTAGCTAAAGATATTTGCTCTTTGACTATTTGCTGAAATCCTGGAAAGATTTCAGGCTGTCTTATCTCATAGGCTTCTTCCAACCTAGAGGTGAGGTCCCTTTGATTATAATTTACACTGCACCCATGACTCTGGGTATTGGGGTATTCTTGATCTTTGATTGGCTTATTAAATACTAGAGAGGCTTCTTCAATTTTACAGATGCCTTCCTCTGAGCTGAAGGGATAAATAGACTGAGCTGTAAATAGTCCCTCTGGCGTAGATGCAAAGAATTGTTCTATTAATTGTTCTTCAGTTAAATATCCTTCAGGTATTAGCCCAATTATTTTATTCTGGAATCCAAAAGTGTAATAACTTGATTCCAGCGCATATCCTATGGTAGTTCCCTTGGATAAGGTTATATCCTGTGGGGTCATGCACAATAACATGTATTGGAAGAGTTCCAATATTTACCATGAGAGTATAGGTCATTGTGATACCCAGATTTTGCACTCTATGGGAGATGCATATTAGCATTTCAGAAGTTTTTCATTTCTGACCCCTTTTTACCTGTAAGGGTAAGAGAAATTCAGCAGGGATTACAACATTGTTAGACACCTACATATTCACTGCATATGGCAATTGCTGGTTTGATTTCAGGGCGGCATTTTCATCCTGAAATACTTCAGGGCCCCCCTTTAACCTGCTCTAGAGGCAAGAGTTAATCAAATCTATTTGTATGGCATATCTATGTAAGAGATCATTGCCAATTTATATTTGATTATGGGGAGTATTTAAAACTAAAAACAGGTGATTTGCGGATTTGTTACCTATAGAGATAAATCATTTCTTCTCTTCCACCACGTTACAGTTATGTCTGGTGTGAGACATGCTGGACCGCTCATAATTTTTTTACTTGTGACAAAATTACATTATTTATGCAATCAATTATTGTGCTTTATCGCTTCAGGAGATCAATACCAATGATTAAACGATCAGTTGGCTGATCCACTATAATGATAGGGTGTCTTATGACCCTGTTCCCCAGCTTTAGCTTTAGCCATGCCATAACCCAAACTTTGAGAGAATCGCCCCCAACACCTATTAGTTAACCATCAAATTCCCTTAGCTTAGGTTTGTGGGGTGTTAGCTCATCTAGCTGTGTGTAGTACCTGTGGGATAGAATAGTTGCCTGAGATCCAGTATCAATTAATCCCATGATAGGGTTAGTAACAGAATCCTGGATCTCAGTTGATACATAATATCTCCCTGTCGTTTCTACCATTTTACACATAAAGTTATCATGTTTAAACATTGGTGGACTTCACCACGGTTTACTTGGATTCATTACATCACCTGACGCGGCACCATCCTTATCGACCGCTTCCTCTGTAATAGGGATAACGGATTTCCTGTATACTGCACTTCAGTTAGGGGATACTTCCTCCTGTAGGGATTGTTCTGCACGTTCATCTGTGGGAATAATGCTTAGGGACAACTGAGAAATAGAAATGTCATTAATACTTCCAGACTGGGGACACCTGTCATGACATTCAGGCCTCTCATTGCTGAGCTGTAGGGAGAGAAATTGATTAGTTTAATTTTTAACATTCATTATCTCATTTGATGTTTCTCTCCTCTCAGATAATATCTGAGTATTTATGACTGTGCCTGTGGCCCCCTGCTTGCTGCCATTTTGCTTACAGAGAGACACGAGTGTGTGAACACAGTTTTCTGTAAGACAAACCCGTTGGGACGCTCTTTGTGGATAAGAGATTATCAGGATTAATTCTCTTCCAATTGTGAATAATTTCCCTAAAATGATGACAATAGACATATTTGAATATTGAACCCTCACCTGGAGCTAGTAAAGTATACGTGATTGTTAAAGGGACAGTATACTGTAAAATAGTTTTTCCCTTAATGTGTTTAAAATCACTTTTTTACTGACTGCAGAGTAAAAAATGTATGAAAATTAGCTTTTTAAGGTTTATTTGTGTATATTAAAGCTCTGATTTTGTGTTTTGAAGCCACAACCTAATAAAATGGGTTGAGCTTGTAGGTATAATCAGATCTCATTACTGTATCACACTGTGTACAAATACCTGCTTCTTTATTTTATTTCTGACGATAAAACAATCACCAGTACTTGGAGAGAACAATGGAAAATCAACATTTTATTACCTTATCTCTAGGGTTGCACCGATACCATTTTTTTTTAAGACCGAGTACAAGTACCGATACTTGTTTTCAAATACTCGCCGATACCAATTGCCGATACTTTTTTTTTATGTCGTGACAGTTTACCAAGCACAATGCAGACTAATTATTTAAGATTCCTTCTTTATAATTATGGACTGTAGCTCAAAAGACATTATGAAATAATAAAACAGGTTTTATTTGTCACAAAGTTCACAGAACATGTTTAGAAATAAAAATATTACAACAATAAATAACAAATATAAAATTGCAACCAACCAAAAGTGCCATACAGTAAAAAATAGAACAGAATACTGTTTAATCATGGCGAACAACACTATGGGCTAGATTACATTTGACTGGTAAGCTTTACCAATGCTCTCATTACACGTCCTACTCCATTAAAGGCTATGTAGTTGGAAATGTGAACAGAGCATTGGTAAAGCTTACCAATCAAATGTAATCTAAATCTAGTCCTATAATTGCAGGATGAGTGTTCCTTGGGATTAACTTAATTTTCGCTATGAGTACTCTTCCTGCAATTATATAAGCTAAGATGTTCCTCAGAGTACAGTATGTTTTGAACATAATTGTGCAAGATGAGAACTAGCTGTATAAAAGGCAATCTAGCAATTAGAATAATTTTTCAAAAGTTAGTGGCAAGTTCTTTTTAAGGAACAGAACAGAAGCATCTCTGCATGTTCATGTTTTGAGTAAACTGTCCCTTTAAGTATATTTAATATTTAAATAAAAGGTATTCTATAGCTATAAATAAATTGTAGCTGTGGTTTAAATGGGTATTTTGTACTTTAAATGTATGTCCCATTGGCCTGTGTAGCTTAGAAATAATTATATTGATGCTAACTTATTTTATTGCTAGGAAAAATAATTTATATTTTGGTATTTATAAGTCAGTCTTACTTATTGTGAAATCTCTTAGAAATTGCATATAAATTGGTTATTGTGTTAATAATATACAATTTATCTGATTGTTATAAGTTCAGCATTATAACTTATGGGCTTATGTAGTAGCAGTAAATTAGAATTGTTGGCTAATTATAGGCTGTTCTGGTATTCTCATTTGTTGTATTTTAATAAGTGATTCATTGTGTGAGTAAGGTTAATTTTTAGAGATATTTTATGATCTTTTTTTGTATAGAAAATTGTAACAGAATAAGTGGATATAATTGATTCATAATCTAGTTTTTACATAAGTATAATTCAAGGTGTCTATAAGGATAACTGATCAGAACAAAGGATTAAATATTAATTTTTAATAATAATATTGTCAAATTTATAGATATCTCAGTAGCGATATTTTCTAGTACACTACAGATTTTAATATATTACTGAAATGTATTGACGAAAGTTCTGCTATATCAATTGTAGATATCGCTGAAAATTGTTTTGTACTGCTATTAATTATTAATATTCAGAATAACAAGACGTATCAACATAATTGGAGGTTACTGCTTAGATAATAATACATAATATTGTAATTTAGTATATACAACATTATGAATGATTGGGATAAGCATAATTCTATCCTATGTACTAGTTAATGCCTGGGATAAGCATAAAGGTATCCTACATACTTATTATTTATTGGGATAAGCATTAGGCTATCCTACATGCTAATTAATGCCTGAAATAAGTATAAGGCTATCCTACTTACTAATTAATGATTGGGATAAGCATAATTCTATCCTACGTACTAATTAATGCCTTGGATAAGCATGTTTTTCCTACATACTAATAATTCCTGGAATAAACAAAAGGCTATCTTACTGATTAATGCTGGGATAAGCATGTCTATCCTACATACTAATTAATGCCTGGCATAAGCATGTCTTTCCTGCATACTAATAAATGCCTGGGATAAGCATAAGGAAATCCTATGTACTAATTAATGTTTTGATAAGAATAAGGCTATAATACATAATAATGTCTGGGAGTAGCATAAGGCTATTCTACATACTTATTGACACATTGAATAATCATAATGCTGTCCTAATTAATTAATTAACATCTGGGATAAGCATGAGGCTATCCTACTTTCTAATTAATGCCTGGGGTAAGCATAAGGCTATCCTACATACTAATTAATGCCTGAGACGAGCATAAGGCTATCCTACTTACTAATTAATGATTGTGATAAGCATAAGGTATTTCCTAATTCCTGGGATAAGCATATGGCTATTGTGGTGGTTACCCCGGCTACTCCGACTGGGTAGCTCCACCAAACGGGTCCTGCTTCCTCCCTGCTGACTGCAGATATGTAGCTGTCAAGTGACCACAGCCTGTAGCCACCCCTGATGCCCGACAGCACCAGTATTCAGGGTTCCACCCTGTAGCAGTGGCAGACTCCGGCTGCCCAAACTAGGTAGCTCTTCCAGAGTGTCCTTCCTCTGCCTGGAACAGGCTGCTATGTAGCCCAGGAAAGTGATTTTAGCTGGAGCCCACCCAAATAACTAGACATACTAGCATTCGGGTGAAACAGGAACTGATTTTATTGGAAAACACACACTCCTTTTATACACGAAGCTCATCTTGATAAGACACTGGACAATCCCACAATTTTCCCGACCCTCCAGACAGACCGGCACCTCCATAGCAGCCAAAGTCCCACAGAATCCCAGGACCCAGGGGTGGCGGTTTCGGGGGGATCATTTGAAAGCTCTCAGACCCCAGATGCCACAGTCCAAAAAGCTGCGTGATCCGTTACTGTGGACCGGAGAGACAGTCCGTTGATGTTATGGGGGTAAGGGTGTCCAAAATCCCCGGTTCCCAAAGGAGCTCCCCTCTGGTAATTCCCCCACCTCTTGTCCTACCTAGGGGCTACCAATCCCCAAAATAGCGGAGCTCTGGGACAAAGGGCCGCTGGAGCAACCAGGGGTAAAGTTAGCGGGTGTCCTGCTGTTCTGTGGCCGACCGGGAGTTCCAGGAGCCCGGCCAGTCTGAGAGGGGTTAGGCGGGTGTCTGTTGTGAGGCGGCCGACCAGGAGTTCCAGTCAGAGACCAGCTCTTTCAAGTTCCAATGGGAAAAAACAAGTAACAGGAGGCTCCTAGAGATTTTGGTTTCTCTGAGGAGCCCAAAACTGCTGAGAAACAACAGGGGTGAGATAGTAAGGGGGTATGAGATTTAACCCTTGCAGCCCGGTACCCGTGACAACTTCCCTCTTCCTGTTCCACAGAGCCGGCTAGATCCACACGGGTCTACTTGGGTCTGTCCGAGGGGCATTCTACGTCAGTCTGCCAGGAAAGTTCATCAGCATTCCCATTGTTTTTTCTCAGCCTGTACTGAACGTTAAAGTTGAAGGGCTGCAGGGCTAAACTCTACTGTAACAGGCGTTCATTGTCTCCGATACTCGGTTTAGCCACACCAAGGGGTTATGGTCGGTGAGGACAGTAAAAGGCCTTCAATATAGGTACAGTTGCAGCTTCTTGAGGGCCCATACCAGGGCAAGGCATTCCTTTTCCACCGCCTCATAACCTACCTCTCTGGGTAACAGCTTCCTACTGATTTAGGCTATGGGGTGGTCTTGTCCTCCTTTGTCCACTTGGCTTAGGACCTCTCCCAACTCAAACATGGAGGTATCTGTGTGAACACAAAAATGTTTCTTGGGGTTAGGGGTGGCCAAAACGGGGGCAGTGACTAAGGCTGATTTGAGGCTTTGGAAGGCATCTTCTCACTCTAGGGACCACATGACCTGTTGGGGGAGTTTCTTACGGGTTAGGTCGGTCAGGGGATTGGCGAAGGTACTATAATTGGGGACAAACCTCCGATAATAGCCAGCAGTTTCTAAGAAGGCTAGGACTTGGGTCTTGGTGCGAGGAATGGGCCAGTTTGCCACTGCCTCGACCTTGGCTTGCTCTGGTCACTGCTTTCTGCAGCCCACTCGATGGCCCAGATATTGGACTTCCGAACGCCCTTTGGTGCACTTGTCTGGTTTCAGCGTTAAGCCAGCAGCTCTAAGGCGATCTAGAATGATGCCTAGGTGGATTAAGTTGTCCTCCTAGATATCGGTATAGATAGCAATGTCATCTAGGTAGGCACAGGCATAGTTCTGGAGGCCATCTAGGAGGCGGTCAACCATACGCTGGAAGGTTACTGGGGCATTCATCATCCCAAACGTCATGACCTTAAACTGGTAGAGGCCAAAGGGGGGAGATGAAGGTGGATTTGGGGACCGATTCGGGGGCTAAGGGGATTTGCCAATACCCCTAACAGAGGTCAAGGAAAGTCAGGAAGTGTCCGCGGGCGATCCTGTCCAACAGGTCATCGAACCGGGGTATAGGGTAGGCATTAGTGGTGGTTCTGTCATTCACTTTATGGTAATCAATGCAGAACTGGGTGGTGCCATCTTTCTTGGGGACCAACACTACCGAGGATGCCCAGGGACTGCTGGAAGGTTCAACAACACAGAGGTCCAACATTCCCCAGTGCTCCTGGTGCGTACTGTCTCTGACAGCTTCAGGTACTCGGTACGTTGCCTGTCCCAGGGTTTCCACTCAGTGCTGGGCCGCTGTGGTATACCCAGGGACATTGAAAAACATTTCTTGGTGGTCCTCTAGTAACTGCCGGACTTGCTCTCTCTGGCCCACCTCTAACCTCTAATTGAGGGTTATGTCTCCGACCCCCTGGGGGATCTCATTTGAGCCTTGGAGCTCCGACACAGGAAGGCTCTCATAGTCCTCCACAGCCGGAGCACAGATAGTGGCCACGTCCTTGGGTCGCTCTTCATATGCCTTGAGCATGTTCACATGAAAGGTCCGCTGGACTCGTTCATCTGAACATTTGGCTACAAGGTAGGTGGTGTTATTCAGTTAATCCACCACCTTGTAGGGTCCCTGCCATGAAGCCCGTAGCTTGTCCATTTTGACAGGTTTCCAAGCTAGGACCTTCTGCCCTACTACCAGAATTTGGCTATGAGCATTACGTTCATACCACCACTTCTGGTTCCCGAGCTGCCTGAAGGTTTGCCCGCACCATGGCAGTGATGTCCTTCAGCCGGTCTCTGAATTTTAGGACATACTCCACAGTGGGCTCTCAACAAGTCTAGGGGTCCCCTGATCTTCCGGCCATACAACAATTCAAAGGGGGAAAAAACGGTTGATTCCTGCTGCACCTCAATGTAGGCAAATAGGAGGTGCGGCAGGTCCCATGATCCGAGACCATTTCTCAGAGGAAGCCCACCCTGGTGAATACCTGCAGCAGCGCATTGGCCACTGTCTCTGCTTGGATATTCGTCAGGGGTACTGCCTCCGGATACCTAGTGGCATAGTCTACCAACGTGAGTTAGTACTTTTTCCCAGAGGGACTGGGGTGCGATAAGGGCCCTACTATATCTACGGCGAACCTGCTAAAGGGTTTGTCAATAATGGGGAGAAGGTTTAAGGGGACTTTGGTATGGTCCCTGGTCTTCCCTACTTCCTGGCATACCACACACGTTCTGCAATAGGCCTTAATCTCTTTTGTGATTCTTGGCCAGAAAAAGATTTTAGAAAGGCGGTGGTGGGTTCGGGAGCTGCCCAAATGGCCGGCCAGGGGGATGTCATGCCCTATGCACAACAGGTTAGACTGACACCTTTTCGGTACTACCAGCTGTCGCTTGGGCACTGGCCCTTTCTTCCTCTGGGAGACCCGGTACAGCAAGCCGTTCTCCCATTGGAAGCACTCTTCCCCTAGGCCTTGGGGGTCGGGTCCTATGCGGGCTTGGAAGGGGGGCTAGGGTTGGGTTGTTCAGAGCTTCTTGGGCAAAGTCGGAGGGGGCCACCCAAGCAACAAGGGTCTGCCCAGTGGGTGTAGACGGGGAGGCCAGACAGGGCTGAACCAGGGTAATGGTTGACCCAGTGTCCCTTAATCCTTGGGCCACCTTACTATTGACCCAAACAGTCTGGTAGTGGGGCTGATGGTTATCAGAGGCCACCAAGTTAGCTTACTGTATGGTGCCGACCTCCTCTTCAGCCCATTCGGGGTAGTCCACTGGGGCCGGGGCATACACATAGTGGGCCGCAGCTTGGAAGGTCCGGGCTGGGGCGGTTACCCAGGAGGTGGGCTGGGGTTGTCTTTGCTGGGCTGCTGGATGAAGTTGGTTCTGAGTTGACATTCCCGCCTCAAATGTCCAGGCTGCCCACAGGCAAAACATCCTCAGGAGTCCCTGACTCTTGCTGGGGGGTATAAAGACCGGCTGGGCCGAGGGCCTGGTACCCTTGACAGCTATCCAAAATTCTAATTAATGCCTAGGATAAGCATAAGGCTAACCTACATACTAATTGATACCTGAGATAAGCATAAGGCTTTCCTACATACTAATTAATGCCTGGGAAAAGCATAATTGTACCCTACTTACTAATTAATGCCTGGGATCAACATGTCAATCCTACATACTAATTAATGCTTGGGATAAGCATAAGGCTATCCAATGTAGTAATGTCTGGGATAAGCATAAGGCTATCCTACATACTAATTTAATGCCTGGGTTAAGCATAAGGCTATTCTACATACTAATTAATGCCTGGGTTAAGCATAAGGGTATCCTACATACTAATTAATGCCTGGGTTAAGCATAAGGGTATCCTACATACTAATTACTGCATTAGATAAGCAAAATGCTAAATACAGCAGTGTAGTGTCAGAAATAAAAATCCCTTTATTACAGAAGCATTGGGGATCAACCTAGAACACAACATTTTGCGGCGGTCCCCTTAGTCATGTGATTCCAGTATGTGAATTAATGCCTTAATTTATAATGCTGTCAATTAATCTATTACAACACTTAATTCAATTACATAAGTAACAAAGGCAAAAAATATATACAAATCAAGGAAAGAACTCATTTAAAAAAATAAAAACATGATGATAACTATCTACATAAATGTAACATTGCAACCAATCTATTTCATCCGGTAAATACCCCAAAACATAAGATACATATTACTTAAATCTCTTACAAAGTATCAAAATGTTTTTTTTTAATCAAAGCTATAGTACACTGTCAGTAAAAAAACAGACCAATTAATTTATCTATTTAACCCTCTTGGTTCCATGGTATCTAACTTAAATATCCAGAAAACCAAACGTTGTTTTAAAAGCAATTCCCTATTGCCCCCCCCACCCCGCCTTAGAATATCGATCTTTTCAATTACCTGAAAGCGCAACTGGTTGATCTGATGACCAAATTACAAAACATGCGCAGCGACAGGGGCCGTTACAACCTCACATCTTATGTTGCTCTTATGTTCACTTATACAATCTTTAATACGTCTGGTGGTCTCCCCAACGTAGCGACACCCACAAGGGCATTTGATAAGATAAACAACATAAGATGTGAGAAATGTTTAATGCGCATTATGTTTAAATTTATATCCTGTCAACAGATGTGTTGTCAGGGTGCCAGGAATCAGAGAAGAGAAGTGCAAAAATAATCACACCTTTATTAATAGCAAAAAATAATAAAAAGTCCACAATCAAATAACAAGGCAGGAATCAAAACCAAAGCTGGTAGTCAGACAAGCCGAGTCAGGAGCCAAAGCGAATAGTCAGATGAGCCGGAATCAGGAACAAGGAAAACAGCAGAGTAAGGAACAAGCCAGGGATCAGGAACCAGGAAGGACGTCAGGCAGCCAGGTAATACACAGGAACTCTCACAAACATGTCTGAGACAACGCAAAGGCAAAGCATACTGAACAGAGGCCCTTTAAATAATAAGTGATGACATCACAATTCTGAGACTGCATCCTGTCTCACATGGATGATGCACACCAGTCTGGCCATAAAAGGAAGTGCAGGAATTGAGCAGCATCCCCCACAATGCACCATAGTCAGGAAGAGAGGTGAGTAAAATGGCTGCAAGCAGCACATGGCAAACACAACAGGGAAAAAAACCTTGACAGTACCCTCCCCTCAACGACCCCTCCCCCGCGGGAGGACAAAAGGCTTATTGGGGAAATGGGCATGGAAGGCGGGAGCATGAACATCAGAGGAGGAAACCCAAGAATGCTCCTCTGGACCGTAGCCTCTCCAGTGAACCAAATACTGTACACGGCCCCTGGACATACGTGAGTCAATAATGCTGCTGACCTCATACTCCTCATGGTTGTCAACAAAGATAGGATGGGGACGAGGCAACACAGTGGTAAACTGATTACAAACCAATGGTTTCAAGAGGGAGACATGAAAAACATTGGAGATGCGCATAGCAGGAGGAAGGTCAAGAGCGTAGGCCACAGGATTAACCCATTGGAGTATTCGAAAAGGACCAACATAACGGAGAGCCAATTTATTGGAAGGCACATGAAGGAAATTTAAGCAAGCTCTTGAGCGGTAGGCAGCTTCATCAAGGGAATGCAATGTGACATTTTAGAAAAACGATCAACCACCATAAGGATAACAGTATTGCCATTGGAAACAGGGAGCTCAACAATGAAGTCCATGGAAAGATGTGTCCAAGGACGCTCACCATTAGCAATAGGTTGAAGAAGACCCACAGGAAGATGTCGAGGAGTCTTATTCTGTGCACAAACTGAGCAGGAGGCAACATAATCAGCAACATCAGAACGAAGACCTGGCCACCAGAATTGTTGAGTGACAGACCAAATCATTTGGTTCTTGCCTGGGTGACCTGCGGCTTTAGGATAGTGGTAAGTGTGCAAAAGTTTAGTTAGAAGATTCTCAGGAACAAAACACTTACCACTAGGTTTCTCAGGAGGTGCATTGGTTTGTGCAGCCAGGATCTCCTCCCCCAAGGGAGAAGTCAAATTAGTATGGTAGCCAAAATATGGTCAGGAGGTATAATAGGAGTAGGTACAGACTCCTCCTTGGACAGAGGCGAAAATTGTCAAGAGAGGGCATCAGCCCTAACATTCTTACTACCAGGCAGGTAGGAGACCACATAATTAAACCGAGACAAAAATAGCGCCCATCTGGCCTGTCGGGGCGTCAAATATTTTGCTTCAGATAGATAAGTTAAATTCTTGTGGTCAGTAAGAATGAGCACTGTCACGCTAGTACCGTCGAGAAGATGCCTCCATTCCTTAAGTGCCAAAATTATGGCCAGTAATTCCCTGTCGGCAATTTCATAATTGCACTCCGCTGGAGACAATTTCTTAGAGAAGAAACCACATGGATGCAAGGAACCGTCAGGCGTAGGACGTTGAGACAAGTGGGCACCTACTCCAGTCTCAGACTCATTGACCTCAAGAATGAAAGGCAGGACAGGGTTAGGATGAGCCAGAACTGGAGCGGCAGCAAAGGCAGTCTTAAGACTATCAAAGGCCTTAATGGCAGTAGGTGACCAATGGAGTGGATCATTCTCTTTACGGGTCATGTCTGTGATAGGTTTGACCAAGGAAGAAAAGTTTTTAATAAACTTTCTATAGTAATTGGCGAACCTCAAAAAACGTTGAATAGACCGAAGACCAACTGGGCGAGGCCACTGCAGAACTGCAGATAAATTGTCAGGATCCATGGAGAACCCTGTAATGGAGATAACATAACCTAGGAAGGTTACTTGAGTCTGATGGAACTCACATTTTTCGAGTTTACAAAACAGACCGTTCTCACGTAGTCTCTGAAGAACCCGTGTAACATCAGAACGATGAGCCTCAAGTGTGGGTGAGTGTATGAGGATGTCGTCTAAGTACACCACAACACACTGTTGCAACATATCTCATAGGACATCATTAATAAATTCCTGAAAAACAGCAGGAGCATTACATAGGCCATTACAAGATACTCATAATGCCCGCTCCTGGTGTTAAATGCTGTTTTCCATTGGTGGCCCTCCTTAATCCTAACGAGATTGTACGCTCCTCTCAAATCAAGTTTAGTAAAGACCGTAGTTCCCTTGAGGTGGTCAAAGAGTTCCGTAATATGCGGAATAGGGTAAGCATTCTTAATGGTAAGACGATTAAGACCCCTCTAATCGATACATGGTCTTAACTCGCCACCCTTTTTCTTCAAAAAGAAGAAGCCAGCCCCTGCAGGAGAGCAGGATTTGCGGATGATCCCCCGCGACAGAGCATCGGCAACATACTCCTCCATAGCACAATTCTCTGCAACAGACAGAGGGTACACCCGGGCCCGAGGAGGAATGGCTTCGGGTTGCAGGTCTATGGCACAATCGTAAGACCGGTGAGGAGGCAACGTACCGGCACGCACCTTGTCAAACACGTCTAGGAACTCTAGGTACTCCTCTGGCAATTGAGAAACCGAAGAAGTGCACAAGACTTTAACTGGTTTCCGAAGACAAGTGGAAATACATTGCGGAGACCACGACAAAATTTTGGACCTGCGCCAGTCGAGACTGGGATTGTGCTTTTGGAGCCAGGGATAACCCAGAACAAACAGAAAATGCAGAGAGTTTATCACCTGGAACTGGAGGGTTTTAAAATGGAGAGCCCCAACAGCCATGGACAATGGAGCAGTTTCGTGAGTAACGAGTGCGGGCTGAAGGGGCCTGCCATCAATGGCCTCAATAGCAAGCGGAACGGACCGAGGCAAAACAGGAATTGAGTGCTTTGATACAAAAGCAATGTCAATGAAATAGCCCGCAGCACCGGAGTCAACAAGAGCCTGGGTGACTATGGAGGAGTCTACCCAGGAAAGGACAACCGTGACCATAGGTTTCTCCTTAAGCGGTTCCGGGGACGAGGATAAACCACCCAAGGTCTGCCCCCGACAGGACCTTAGGTGTGAGCGTTTCCCGGCTGCGTAGGACAAGACTTCAAAAGGTGGCCCTGTAACCCACAATAGAGGCAGAGCACCTCCCTCCTCCTAAAGGCCCTCTCCGCCGTGGAGAGACGCGTGAATCCCAGCTGCATCAGCTCAGCAGTACCTGGTGACTCGGGAACAGGAGGCATGGGAGGAGAAGGAGGCATGGGTGGGAACGAACACATAGGAGACAACGGAACAGGAGGCTTCCGCAAGCGCTCCTTGAAAGAGGGCCTCTCTCTGAGTCTGATGTAAATTAGGATCAAAAAAGACACCAATGCCTCGAGATCCTCTGGTAAATCTCTGGCAGCAACTTCATCTTTAATCGCATCAGAGAGCCCATGAAAGAAGGTGGCAACAAGGGCTTCATTGTTCCAACCTACCTCTGCGGCAAGTGTACGGAACTTAATGGCATACTGAGCAACAGATCTTGTACCTTGCTGAATGGACATGAGTCGTTTAGCAGCAGAGGAGGAGCGAGCCGGAACATCAAATACCCTTCAAAAGGAGGCCACAAATTCAGGGTAATTTGAAATCACAGGTTTATTAGTCTCCCACAAGGGATTAGCCTAGGCAATAGCTGTGTCAGAGAGTAACGAGATAAGAAATCCCACCTTAGCTCTGTCAGAGGGAAACGCCTGAGGTAACATCTCAAAGTAAATGCCCACCTGGTTCAAAAATGCTCTGCACTGAATAGGATCGCCTCCATATCACTGAGGTAGAGGTGCAGAACCGGACATGCTCCTGGTAGGCATAGGTGCAGCAGCGGAAACAGGAGCAGCCATAACTTGCGGGACACTTTGGTCCAAATGTGCAGTGCGAGTCAGCATTCATGGCCTTTGCGTAATGTCAGGGTTCCAGGAATCAGACTGAGACGAGAAGTGCAAAATCACACCTTTATTAATAGCAAAAAATAATAAAAAGTCCACAAGTCAAATAACAAGGCAGGAATCAAAACCAGAGCTGGTAGTCAGACGAGCCGAGTCAGGAGCCAAAGCAAATAGTCAGATGAGCCGGAATCAGGAACAAGGAAAACAGCAGAGTAAGGAACAAGCCAGGGATCAGGAACCAGGAAGGACGTCAGGCAGCCAGGTAATACACAGGAACTCTCACAAACATGTCTGAGACAACGCAAAGGCAAAGCATACTGAACAGAGGCCCTTTTAAATAATAAGTGATGACATCACAATTCTGAGACTGCATCCTGTCTCACATGGATGATGCACACCAGTCTGGCCATAAAAGGAAGTGCAGGAATTGAGCAGCATCCCCCACAATGCACCATAGTCAGGAAGAGAGGTGAGTAAAATGGCTGCCAGCAGCACATGGCAAACGCAACAGGGAAAAAACCCTGACATGTGTAAAATAAGACCCCTTAATAACTGGACTGGAGGACTTCAATTAATGCAACCAAGACATGGAAAACATCCTAGATTTTTTATCAGAAATATAGGACTGCTTCAAGGTTTCCTTAGGGCCTATATCTGCCCTTATAAGTCTATCCCTCAAATTTTTGCTTCTCTTAAAAGCTGGCATTGGTGGTAACTTAAATTCCTCTATCTGCCATACCCTCTCCCAGTAGATACCAATGTTTATGTATTATTTTAGTGATCTGATTACTCACCTGGCAGTACTCGAAATAAAAGTCAGCCTCTTGTCTTTTACCTTAGTAGCCTTTTTGCAAAACAATTCCTCTCTTGGGACAGATTTAACCTCAGAGATAACCTGATCAATCAAAGTTTTAGGGTAACCTCTTGCAAGGAATTTGTCACCCATCTCCCCTCATCTTAAAGGGACAATGTTTTCATCCGACACACTTTTTCTCACCCTAAGTAGCTGACTACAGGGGAGAGATTTAATAAGGGCTTTTTGATGAGCACTATCATATTTCTAAAGGCTATTAAGTTCTGTCTCCTTACAGTAAATATCGGTGCTAAATCCAACTCCCTATTAAATCATTTTCAAAAACAAACTTTTCCTCTAAGGAATTCATAAAAATATTGGCATAATTGGGTGCGAAGTTGGAGCCCATGGCTGTACCCTGTAATTGCAAAAGAAAGAATCCTCAAAAAGGAAATAATTATTATACAGCATAATCTCCAAAAGTTGTAAAAGAAAACATATCTGACCATCACTGTATATACCACAAGAGTATAACACAGATCTAACAGCCCCCAAACCACTCTTGTGCGTAATTGCAGTGTAAAGACTGGTGACATCAAGAGAATACAGTATAAACTTGATACACAGAGAAATTTAACCCTTACACCCAACCTACCTTACTCAGAGACAATCAGTAGTATTGCCAAAAATTCAAATATATCCTTAATAAATGCTCCTTGGACATTCTGGTCCTTACTGTTGAATATTTGCAAAAGGAATAATAAGGGATAATATCAAGGAATATATAGCCAAGGTTGAGACTGAATTATGCAGTTCCCTGAAGGCTGAAACCTGGGAGAAAATGCTGTCCGATAATAAGATTCAAATAGCAGAGCGTATAAAGGTTAAGTTTCTCCGCGATGAACAGGATTATACCACTGGTAGAGTATATCGCTGGATCTATGACCTGTTTGCTAAAGAACGCTGCGTCACTTCCGGTCACATGAGACTCCAGAGACATGTGGGTAATGCTAGCAGCAACTTGGAGTCATCAGCTTTTTCCCAAGAGGGAACGGATTCTGGTACTGACGGTGGGGGAGAAAACATCACCCCAGGATACAACAAGGTAAAACAACAGAAGAAGAAAGACAACGCTCCACGCCGGACAACACGAGCGAACAAGCAGACATAGTGGTAAATATATCGCAACATGTTCTAACGGACCCAGAGAAAAGGGTATTACAAAAGGGACTATCATTTTGCCCTGCCAAGTCCTGTGATTTTTTTACTTTACGACAAGATTTACACAGGTTTTTTAGATCGGTAAGACTCAAATATTGGCATAATAAGTTTGGTAAGTCTGTTCAGGACTGTACCGCTCAGAATATATCACCAAGAGATCTGAGCATCAGGAAATTGGGACTTTACAATAAAAGTAACTTCTCTCCGAGTAGCACACATCATGGGATTGAGACTTTTGAGAATTTAGTGCTAAATGATGTATCCAAACTTAGACGTAATAACCAGAAATCATGTAAATCTAAAAAGGGTGGACCTGTTAACTTCACCACAGTGGAGCGTCAGGCCCTTAAAGGGTTAAGAGATAAAAAGGATGTTATCCTTAAAGCTGCAGACAAGGGTAGTGCTACTATGGTGATGAATGTACAGGACTATAGGAAGGAAATCTATTCTCAGTTAGAGGTTGGCCAGGTCTATACTAAGATTGAGTTTAATCCTGTGTTTAACATTGCCAAGGAGATTAAGATTATTGTTCAAAATGCACAAAAACATTGTATTATCAATAAAGACACAGCTAAATTTTTGGTAGTGCAGCACCCTGAGACTCCGGTGTTCTATGCACTACCTAAGATTCATAAATCGCTTATTAATCCCCCTGGTCGTCCCATTGTGGCAGGAACCAACTCTATATTTTCTAATATAGCTATATTTTTAGACAAAATTTTACGTCCACATGTGGAACAGTCAAACACATTTATCAGGGATACTGGTGATTTTCTTGAGAAACTACACAACCTACAGATGTGTACAGACAAGTTTATACTGTATTCTGTTGATGTCACCAGTCTTTACACTGCAATTACGCACAAGAGTAGTTTGGGGGCTGTTAGATCTGTGTTATACTCTTGTGGTCTATACAGTGATGGTCAGATATGTTTTCTTTTACAACTTTTGGAGATTGTGCTGTATAATAATTATTTCCTTTTTGAGAATTCTTTCTTCTTGCAGTTACAGGGTACAGCCATGGGCTCCAACGTCACACCCAATTATGCATATATTTTTATGAATTCCTTAGAGAAAAAGTTTGTTTTTGAAAATGATTTGTCTCGTCAGTGTGGCGACACTTGGTGGCGCTACATTGACAATAATTTTGGTGTGTGTTGGTTGGCGATGTTGGAGCCCTGGAGCTGTTTGTGAACGAGTTCAATGGGTCGACCAATTATATCACATTTAAGCTGACATGGTCTGAAACCAAGATAGGAGACAGACCGTAATAGCCTTTTGAAATATCATAGTGCTCACCAACAGTCCCTTATTAAATCTCTCCCCTGTAGTCAGCTACTCAGGGTGAGAAAAATTGTGTCGGAAGTAAAACATTGTCCCTTTAAGATTAGGGGAGATGGGTGACATATTCCTTGCAAGAGCTTACCCTAAAACTTTGATTGATCAGGTTATCTCTGAGGTTAAATCTGTCCCAAGAGAGGAATTGATCAGCAAAAAGGCTACTAAGGTAAAAGACAAGAAGTTGACTTTTATTTCCAAAAACTGCCAGGAGAGTAATCAAATTACTAAAATAATACGTAAACATTGGTATCTACTGGGAGAGGGTATGGCAGATAGAGGAATTTAAGTTACCACCAATGCCAGCTTTTAAGAGAAGCAAACATTTGAGGGATACACTTTTATAAGAGCAGATATAGGCCCTAAGAAAACCTTGAAGCAGTCCTATATTTCTGATAAAAATCTAGGATGTTTTCCATGTCTTGGTTGCATTAATTGAAGTCAGGTTATTAAGGGGTCTTATTTTACACATCCGTTGACTGGATATAAATTTAAACATAATGCGCATTATACATGTCTCACATCTTATGTTGTTTATCGTATCAAATGCCCTTGTGGGCTTGGTCAGGGTCGCCACTAGAAATTTTGGGGCCCCTGACTTAACCATTGATCAGGCCCCCCCCCCCCCCCATTTGACATGTGCAATTTTTGACCAAGTGACTAAAACTTATATGCACTTTATTCTTAAGTGTCTATTTAAACTTTGAAATGTTGTAAAGGTAGTAACATACACACACACAGACACACTCATACACTGAAACACACACACACACACACACTCACACATAAAGATTCACATATAGACACTCTAGCAGACACGCAAAGAAACACACTCGGAAACAGACACCCAAACAGACACTCAGAACTTGTTTACTTTGACCTGAAAAGTAATGAGGTAAACTACAGTTTTGTAAAAAAAAAAGGAGATTTAGAAAACAAAATATGGAGTTCTGATTATCTTTTTGTAAAGGAAGATGCCAACTAAATGATGACAACAGCATGCAGTGGCTGAAAGGAAGGGCCCTGAACTGCCTAAACAGTAATTTAAAGGTTAAATGGTGGATTGGTGACTTCCGGAAAGGTCTCGTTAGTCTGAAAGTCTGTAGAAAGATGTGAATAATCAGTAGTAAGGTCAAAATGTCCTAAAAAGGAACAGACAATGGACACACACAAACTCAAACTTGCACATACACCCAAGGAAACACAGACAGAGACAGCCTCATAAAACACACAAAGACATACACACAGACACCCACAGAAAACACACAAAGACATACACACACAGAGAGACATACATACACACACCCTCACTGAGACATCCACAGAAAACACACAAAAACATACACACACCCTCACAGAGACACACACACCCTCACAGAGACATCCAAAGAAAACACAGACAGACATACATACACACACACACACCCACACCCTCACAGAGACATACACATCCACCCTCACAGAGGCATCCAGAGAAAATACACAAAGACAAGCATACCCACACCCTCACAGAGACACCCATAGAAAAAGCTCAAAGACATATGCACACACCCTCACAGACATCCACAGAAAATGCACAAAGACATACACACCCACCCTCACAGAGAGACCCACAGAAAAAAAAATACATACTCATAGAGACAAAAACCAAAGCACAAAGACATAAACACAGACAACCACAGAAACACTCACAGGAGGAAACATTTATGCACCTTGCATCTCCTAAATCAACAGTGTGTGACATGCATGATAAGAAAATGCAGAAATTAAGAAATCACTTTTTAAAGAATCATATTTGTAAATGTGCAAACAAAAATAATTCTGTGAATTCAAAATTGTACATTAATGATCTGGGTAGATGGCTAGATGAAGAAAAGTACTTTTAAAAGGTTGACATATGTTTGTTTGTTTTTTCCCAATTTTCCCCAACCAAGAGCACCACTTCAAATATAGCGTACAAATGTTCCCATCTGTCAGCTGTACTTATGGATTTTGAAAATGCTGTACTCTATATGGTCTTGGTGGAACCATAAGCTGTGGTACTCATACCATTAGATCTGGTTAAATGCAGGATTTAGGCTTGTTGGTATGTATTTCCAAATTAAGTCAGCTGTAGTGTAAACTGAACAGTTTTAAGTTAACCTGTCTCATTTCAAACACTGAGCAATCTTAGTCTGAGAGTATTTTATGCAGATGTAAAAATCTTAGATAAAATGCCTCCTTGCATCTGGAAAGTCCTTGCATAAAGGGGCAATAAACTGGAATGTAATATATATATATATATATGTATGTATAAAAAATGCATATCTGCCAAGAGGGCACCTACCATTTGTGTATTGAGGAGGAAACATTTCTGCATGGCTTTAAATATAGAATTTCTACAGCATTGTCAAATAATCATAAATACACTGCTGCTAAAAAAAAATGTGTTTTTATGGACCCCTGGCCTCACCATATAACTACTACCACACTGAAGTTACAATCTGAAATTGCACAAAGAAATAAAAAACATTTGCTAAGTAATTCCTACCTCCTCTGCAAATGAAAGTGATCTGCCGCCTGACTCAGACACACACTGTACAAACAAAGTGCCAAGTCTGTCTCACACTGTGCATAGTGATTTAGTGCACACTCATAAATCCTCTCAAATGCTAATACTTTACTCCTTGTAATAACATTTCCCATGCTCAATTAGCACTCTACTGTAGTACCCACTGGTAGCTGCCAAAATTAAAAAAAAATAAAAAAAAAATTTCTAGTTCTTGCCTCATGGGGCCCCATTGGGCCCCTGACAGGAGTCACCTCTGTCACCCCCTGATGGCGGTCCTGGGCGTGGTTACGTTGGGGAGACTACCAGACGTATTAAAGATTGTATAAGTGAACATAAGAGTAACATAAGATGTGAGGTTGTAACTGCCCCTGTCGCTGCACATTTTTTGGAATTTGGTCATCAGATCAACTATTATTATTATTATTATTATTATTATTATCAGGTATTTGTAGAGCGCCAACAGATTCCGCAGCGCTGAACTAGTTGCGCTTTCAGGTAATTGAGAAGATCGATATTCCAAGGCAGGGTGGCAATAGGGAATTGCTTTTAAACAGCGTGAGGTTTTCTGGATATTTAAGTTAGATACCATGGAACCAAGAGGCTTAAATAGATAAATGAATTGGTCTGTTTTTTATTGACCGTATACTATAGCTTTGATTAAAAAATAATTGATACTTTGTAAGAGATTTAAGTAATATGTATCTTATGTTTTGGGTTATTTACCGGATGAAATAGACTGGCTGCAATGTTACATTTATGTAGATAGATAGTTATCATCATGTTTTTATTTTTTTAAACGTGTTCTTTCCTTGATTTGTATATATTTTTTGCCTTTGCTACTTATGTAATTGAATTAAGTGTTGTAATAGATTAATTGAAAGCATTATAAATGAAGGCATTAATTCACATACTGGTATCAAATGACTAAGGGGACCGCCCCGGAAACGTTGTGTTCTATGTTGATCCCCATGCTTGTGTAATAAAGGGATTTTTATTTCTGACAGTACACTGCTGTATTTTTCTACTTGGATAGTGGGCTTGACAATGGCTCACAGTTGTGTCAGAGTGCTGGTCCTACCCTTGACTTTATAAGCAAAAGGCTATCCTACATACTAATTAAGCTTTTTAGGAAATATGGGCAGACTTGATACCTATGTTACTTAGCTGCGTGCATTTTCAGGGATGCTGTTCAAAGGATACACATTTGATTATAGTAATAATAGGAAAGATTTTTTTAACCAAGTGTAATTTTCAGCTTCTTGTGCATTTAGATTTAGTAAAGGATTATAGCTCACATACAGGAGGCTGTAGAACAGATTAGTTTTCTGTATAAAGGAAACTGAAATATGACTATTTGCATAATGAATACCAATGTGCAACTTCCGTTTTCTTTCTGACCTTAGTCAGCACCTTTTGTAACCTGCAGAATATCCCCCCACGCCAGTGCCACCGCATGCTAACTCATTGTGAGCTTAAACCTTCTGTAACTTGCAGAATATCCCCCCACGCCAGTGCCACCGCATGCTAACTCATTGTGAGCTTAAACCTTCTGTAACTTGCAGAATATCCCCCCACGCCAGTGCCACCGCATGCTAACTCATTGTGAGCTTAAACCTTCTGTAACTTGCAGAATATCCCCCCACGCCAGTGCCACCGCATGCTAACTCATTGTGAGCTTAAACCTTCTGTAACTTGCAGAATATCCCCCCACGCCAGTGCCACCGCATGCTAACTCATTGTGAGCTTAAACCTTCTGTAACTTGCAGAATATCCCCCCACGCCAGTGCCACCGCATGCTAACTCATTGTGAGCTTAAACCTTCTGTAACTTGCAGAATATCCCCCCACGCCAGTGCCACCGCATGCTAACTCATTGTGAGCTTAAACCTTCTGTAACTTGCAGAATATCCCCCCACGCCAGTGCCACCGCATGCTAACTCATTGTGAGCTTAAACCTTCTGTAACTTGCAGAATATCCCCCCACGCCAGTGCCACCGCATGCTAACTCATTGTGAGCTTAAACCTTCTGTAACTTGCAGAATATCCCCCCGCGCCAGTGCCACCGCATGCTAACTCATTGTGAGCTTAAACCTTCTGTAACTTGCAGAATATCCCCCCACACCAGTGCCACCGCATGCTAACTCATTGTGAGCTTAAACCTTCTGTAACTTGCAGAATATCCCCCCACGCCAGTGCCACCACATGCTAACTCATTGTGGGCTTAAACCTTCTGTAACTTGCAGAATATCCCCCCACGCCAGTGCCACCGCATGCTAACTCATTGTGAGCTTAAACCTTCTGTAACTTGCAGAATATCCCCCCACGCCAGTGCCACCGCATGCTAACTCATTGTGAGCTTAAATCTGTAACTTGCAGAATATCCCCCCACGCCAGTACCAACGCATGCTAACTAATTGTGAGCTTAAACCTTCTGTAACTTGCAGAATATCCCCCCACGCCAGTGCCACTGCATGCTAACTTACTGTGAGCTTAAACCTTCTGTAACTTGCAGAATATTCCCCCACGCCAGTGCCAACGCATTCTAACTCACTGTAAACTTAAACAATTCCCCCACGCCAGTGCCAATGCATGCTAACTCACTGTAAACTTAAACCTTCTGTAACTTGTAGAATATCCCCCCACGCCAGTGCCAATGCATGTTAACTTACTGTGAGCTTAAACCTTCTCTAACTTGCAAAATATCCCCACACGCCATTGCCACCACATGCTAACTCATTGTGAGCTTAAACCTTCTGTAACTTGCACTATATCCCCTCATGCTAGTGCCACCGCATGCTAACTCATTGTGAGCTTAAACCTAATGTAACTTGCAGAATATCCCCCCACTCCAGTGCCAATGCATGCTAACTTACTGTGAGCTTAAACCTTCTCTAACTTGCAAAATATCCCCCCACGCCATTGCCACCACATGCTTACTCATTGTGAGCTTAAACCTTCTGTAACTTGCAGAATATCCCCCACGCCAGTGCCAATGCATGCTAACTTACTGTGAGCTTAAACCTTCTCTAACTTGCAAAATATCCCCCCACGCCATTGCCACCACATGCTTACTCATTGTGAGCTTAAACCTTCTGTAACTTGCACTATATCCCCTCATGCCAGTGCCACCGCATGCTAACTCATTGTAAGCTTAAACCTTCTGTAACTTGCAGAATACCCCCCCACGCCTGTGCCACGGTATGCTAACTCATTGTGAGCTTAATCCTTCTGTAATTTGCAGAATATCCCCCATGCCAGTTCCACATCATGACAACTCACTGTGAGCTTAAACCTTCTGTAACTTGCAGAATATCCCCTCATGCCAGCGCCACCGCCTGCTAACTCATTGTGAGCTTAAACCTTCTGTAACTTGCAGAATATCCCCCCACTCCAGTGCCAATGCATGCTAACTTACTGTGAGCTTAAACCTTCTCTAACTTGCAAAATATCCCCCCACGCCATTGCCACCACATGCTAACTCATTGTGAGCTTAAACCTTCTGTAACTTGCACTATATCCCCTCATGCCAGTGCCACTGCATGCTAACTCATTGTGAGCTTAAACCTTCTGTAACTTGCACTATATCCCCTCATGCTAGTGCCACCTCATGCTAACTCATTGTGAGCTTAAACCTTCTGTAACTTGCAGAATATCCCCCCACGCCTGTGCCACGGCATGCTAACTCATTGTGAGCTTAAACCTTCTGTAACTTGCAGAATATCCCCCATGCCAGTTCCACATCATGCTAACTCACTGTGAGCTTAAACCTTCTGTAACTTGCACTATATCCCCTCATGCCAGTGCCACCGCCTGCTAACTCATTGTGAGCTTAAACCTTCTGTAACTTGCACTATATCCCCTCATGCTAGTGCCACCACATGCTAACTCATTGTGAGCTTAAACCTTCTCTAACTTGCAGAATATCCCCCACGCCAGTGCCACCGCATGCTAACTAACTGTGAGCTTAAACCTTCTGTAACTTGCAGAATATCCCCCCACACCAGTGCCATTTATTATAAATTTTTCTTCATTCTCTTGCTATCTTTATTTGAAAAAGTCCAGAACACTGGACAGCACATGTTTATTGGTGGATGAATTTATCTACCAATCAGCAAGGACAACCCAGGTTGTTCATCAAAATGGGTCGGCATCTAAACTTACATCCTTTCTTTTCAAATAAAAATACGAAGAGAATAAAGAACATTTGATAATAGGAGTAAATTAGAAAGTTGCGCAAAATTGCATGCTCTATCTGAATCACAAAAGAAAAAAATTGGGTTCAGTGTCCCTTTAAACCTTCTGTAACTTGCAGAATATCCCCCCACGCCAGTGCCAAAGCATGCTAACTCACTGTGAGCTTAAACCTTCTGTAACTTGCAGAATATTCCCCCACGCCAGTGCCACAGCATGCTAACTCGTGAGCTTAAACTTTCTGTAACTTGCAGAATATCCCCCACACCAGTGCCCCCACATGCTCACTTACTGTGAGCTTAAACCTTCTGTAACTTGCAGAATATCCCCCCATGCAAGTGCCACCGCATGCTAACTCATTGTGAGATTAAACCTACTGTAACTTGCAGAATATCCCCCCATGCAAGTGCCACCGCATGCTAAACTCATGGTGAGCTTAAACCTTCTGTAACTTGCAGAATATCCCCTCATGCTAGTGCCACCGCATGGTAACTCATTGTGAGCTTAAACCTTCTGTAACTTGCAGAATATCCCCCCATGCCAGTGCCACTGCATGCTAACTTACTGTGAGCTTAAACCTTGAGTAGAAAGGTAAAGAAATGAATCACCACAGGACTTGGATATCACAACTATATAAAATCTATAAAGAATTTATTTTTAAAATGTCAGCAGTTTCACATCAGAAAATACAATTTCAAGGTAACAGATAATTTACCTGGTGAATCTGAGGTGGCCAAATATAGACATATCTGTTCTAAGCACTAAAACTCTTCCACAGCCCTATTTGATAAACATGGCAGGACATTGTGCAAACAATCTCTGTGTTAGACAATTACAAAATGATGTCAAGTTTAGCAACTAACCAGACTTGTACATTTTATTTAACCTAGAAATAGTGTCATATTGTGCATATATAGATATAGGTGAGATTACATAAATAGTATAATACTGTGTGCATGTGTATATACAGTATATATATATATATATATATATATATATATATATATATATATATATATATATATATATATATATATATATATACATACATACACACAAATGAGATTACAGAAAGTGTCATTTTGTGTATATATAGATATATCTGTAATGTGATACAGATATACACAGTGTGTCACATTATATCACATTACATATATACACAGTGTGTTACATTATATCACACTACAGATATACACAGTGTGTTACATTATATCACATTACATATATACACAGTGTGTTACATTATGTCACATTACAGATATACACAGTGTGTCACATTATATCACATTACATATATACACAGTGTGTTACATTATGTCACATTACAGAAATACACAGTGTGTTACATTATGTCACATTACATATATACACAGTGTGTCACATTATGTCACATTACATATATACACAGTGTGTTACATTATATCACATTACAAATATACACAGTGTGTCACATTATATCACATTACATATATACACAGTGTGTCACATTATATCACATTACATATATACACAGTGTGTTACATTATGTCACATTACAGATATACACAGTGTGTTACATTATATCACATTACATATATACACAGTGTGTCACATTATGTCACATTACATATATACACAGTGTGTTACATTATATCACATTACAAATATACACAGTGTGTCACATTATATCACATTACATATATACACAGTGTGTCACATTATATCACATTACATATATACACAGTGTGTTACATTATGTCACATTACAGATATACACAGTGTGTTTTATTTTTATTATTATTATCATCAAGTATTTGAAGAGCGCCAACAGATTCCACCAACAGATTACAGATATACACAGTGTGTCACATTATAATCTGTTGGCGCTCTTCAAATACCTGATAATAATAATAATAATAATAATAATAATAATAATAATAATTAAACACACTGTATATATGTAATGTGATATAATGTAACACACTGTGTATATCTGTAATGTGACATAATGTAACACACTGTGTATATATGTAATGTGATATAATGTGACATACTGTGTATATATGTAATGTGATATAATGTAACACACTGTGTATATATGTAATGTGATATAATGTAACACACTGTGTATATATGTAATGTGACATAATGTAACACACTGTGCATATCTGTAATGTGATATAATGTAACAGACTGTGTATATCTGTAATGTGATATAATGTAACACACTGTGTATATCTGTAATGTGACATAATGTGACACACTGTGTTTATCTGTAATGTGATATAATGTAACACACTGTGTATATCTGTAATGTGATATAATGTAACACACTGTGTATATATGTAATGTGACATAATGTGCCACACTGTGTATATATGTAATGTGATATAATGTAACACACTGTGTATATCTGTAATGTGACATAATGTAACAGACTGTGTATATATGTAATGTGACATAATGTGACACACTGTGTATATATGTAATGTGATATAATGTAACACACTGTGTTTATCTGTAATGTGATATAATGTAACACACTGTGTTTATCTGTAATGTGATATAATGTAACACACTGTGTATATCTGTAATGTGATATAATGTAACACACTGTGTATATATGTAATGTGATATAATGTAACACACTGTGTATATATGTAATGTGACATAATGTGACATAATGTGACACACTGTGTATATATGTAATGTGATATAATGTAACACACTGTGTATATATGTAATGTGATATAATGTAACACACTGTGTATATATGTAATGTGACATAATGTGACATAATGTGACACACTGTGTATATATGTAATGTGATATAATGTAACACACTGTGTATATCTGTAATGTGACATAATGTAACACACTGTGTATATATGTAATGTGATATAATGTAACACACTGTGTATATCTGTAATGTGATATAATGTAACACACTGTGTATATCTGTAATGTGATATAATGTAACACACTGTGTATATATGTAATGTGACATAATGTAACACACTGTGTATATATGTAATGTGATATAATGTAACACACTGTGTATATATGTAATGTGATATAATGTAACACACTGTGTATATATGTAATGTGACATAATGTAACACACTGTGTATATATGTAATGTGATATAATGTAACACACTGTGTATGTATGTAATGTGACATAATGTAACACACTGTGTATATATGTAATGTGATATAATGTAACACACTGTGTATATCTGTAATGTGACATAATGTAACACACTGTGTATATATGTAATGTGATATAATGTAACACACTGTGTATATATGTAATGTGACATAATGTAACACACTGTGTATATCTGTAATGTGGCATAATGTAACACAATGTGTATATCTGTAATGTGATATAATGTAACACACTGTGTATATATGTAATGTGACATAATGTACTACACTGTGTATATCTGTAATGTGATATAATGTAACACACTGTGTATATATGTAATGTGACATAATGTAACACACTGTGTATATATGTAATGTGATATAATGTAACACACTGTGTATATATGTAATGTGACAATGTAACACACTGTGTATATATGTAATGTGATATAATGTAACACACTGTGTATATCTGTAATGTGACATAATGTAACACACTGCGTATATATGTAATGTGATATAATGTAACACACTGTGTATATATGTAATGTGATATAATGTACTACACTGCATATATCTGTAATGTGATATAATGTAACACACTGTGTATATATGTAATGTGATATAATGTAACACACTGTGTATATCTGTAATGTGACATAATGTAACACACTGTGTATATCTGTAATGTGATATAATGTAACACACTGTGTATATCTGTAATGTGATATAATGTACTACACTGCATATATCTGTAATGTGATATAATGTAACACACTGTGTATATCTGTAATGTGACATAATGTAACACACTGTGTATATCTGTAGTGTGATATAATGTAACACACTGTGTATATCTGTAATGTGACATAATGTACTACACTGCATATATCTGTAATGTGATATAATGTAACACACTGTGTATATCTGTAATGTGACATAATGTAACACACTGTGTATATATGTAATGTGACATAATGTAACACAATGTGTATATATGTAATGTGATATAATGTAACACACTGTGTATATCTGTAATGTGATATAATGTGACACACTGTGTATATATGTAATGTGATATAATGTAACACACTGTGTATATCTGTAATGTGACACAATGTAACACACTGTGTATATATGTAATGTGATATAATGTGACACACTGTTTATATAGGTAATGTAACATAATGTAACACACTGTGTATATATGTAATGTGACATAATGTAACACACTGTGTATATCTGTAATGTGATATAATGTAACACACTGTGTATATCTGTAATGTGACATAATGTAACACACTGTGTATATATGTAATGTGATATAATGTAACACACTGTGTATATATGTAATGTGACATAATGTGACACACTGTGTATATATGTAATGTGATATAATGTAACACACTGTGTATATCTGTAATGTGATATAATGTAACACACTGTGTATATCTGTAATGTGACATAATGTAACACACTGTGTATATATGTAATGTGATATAATGTAACACACTGTGTATATATGTAATGTGATATAATGTAACACACTGTGTATATCTGTAATGTGATATAATGTAACACACTGTGTATATCTGTAATGTGATATAATGTAACACACTGTGTATATATGTAATGTGATATAATGTAACACACTGTGTATATATGTAATGTGATATAATGTAACACACTGTGTATATATGTAATGTGACATAATGTAACACACTGTGTATATCTGTAATGTGACATAATGTAACACACTGTGTATATCTGTAATGTGATATAATGTGACACACTTTGTATATCTGTAATGTGATATAATGTAACACACTGTGTATATATGTAATGTGACATAATGTAACACACTGTGTATATATGTAATGTGACATAATGTAACATACTGTGTATATATGTAATGTGATATAATGTGACACACTGTGTATATATGTAATGTGACATAATGTAACACACTGTGTATATATGTAATGTGACATAATGTAACACACTGTGTATATATGTAATGTGATATAATGTGACACACTGTGTATATATGTAATGTGACATAATGTAACACACTGTGTATATATGTAATGTGACATAATGTACTACACTGCGTATATCTGTAATGTGATATAATGTAACACACTGTGTATATCTGTAATGTGACATAATGTAACACACTGTGTATATATGTAATGTGATATAATGTAACACACTGTGTATATCTGTAATGTGATATAATGTAACACACTGTGTATATATGTAATGTGACATAATGTAACACACTGTGTATATATGTAATGTGACATAATGTAACACACTGTGTATATATGTAATGTGACATAATGTAACACACTGTGTATATATGTAATGTGACATAATGTAACACACTGTGTATATATGTAATGTGCCATAATGTACTACACTGCATATATCTGTTATGTGATATAATGTAACACACTGTGTATATCTGTAATGTGACACACTGTGTATATATGTAATGTGATATAATGTAACACACTGTGTATATCTGTAATGTAACACACTGTGTATATATGTAATGTGATATAATGTAACACATTGTGTTTATCTGTAATGTAACATAATGTAACACACTGTGTAAATCTGTAATGCGATATAATATAAAACATTGTGTATATATGTAATGTGACATAATGTGACACACTGTGTATATATGTAATGTGATATAATATAAAACATTGTGTATATATGTAATGTGACATAATGTAGCACATTGAATATATGTAATGTGACATAATGTAGCACACTGTGTGTATATATATATATATATATATATATATATATACATATATATATATATATACATATACAGTATCTCACAAAAGTGAGTATGCCCCTTACATTTTTGTAAATATTTTATTATATCTTTTCATGTGACAACACTGAAGAAATTACACTTTGCTACAATGTAAAGTAGTGAATGTACAGCCTGTATAACAGTGTAAATTTGCTGTCCCCTCAAAATAACTCAACACCCAGCCATTAATGTCTAAACCGTTGGCAACAAAAGTGAGTACACCCCTAAGTGGAAATGTCCAAATTGGGCCCAATTAGCCATTTTCCCTCCCTGGTTTAATTTAACTCATTAATGTTACAAGGTCTCAGATGTGAATGGGGAGCAGGTGTGTTAAATTTGGTGTTATTGCTCTCACACTCTTAAAATTGCAAAGCTTCTGAAGCGTGATCATCGAACAA